>NC_092269.1:38753342-38873342 GCF_036320965.1 Panulirus ornatus
AGAGAGAGAGAGAGAGAGAGAGAGACTTTGAGTAAATAAATAAGGTAACAGGGAGAGCCGAGTGGTTACAAGAGGATTTCAGACTCTCGTAATTACTTCACTTTGTCACCGCCCGACTCGTTTTCTATACGAGGAAAACGGGTTGTGACCAGAATGTTTTCACAACCTCCCATGACTATGTCAGTTGTTGTGATGTTGACGAGGTTAAACCCTGTGTTGGGCTGCTGTTATGGCCTGACAGACTCACTATCTATGCCTCTATAACACAATTCACAATCTGATTCATTTCATCACACATTCAGTAAACCATCTATCGCCTTTGAATCCAATTGGGGAAGCCCTCTATACGTTTTCTGTTACTTCCAAATTGTTCCTTCCTCTCACACATGAGGACAGAGATGCTCCCAGCACACACAGGCGCCTCCTACAGCTTCCATCCTCTCGTGTTTTGATAAACATGATCATTCCACATCAAGATTCAAGTCTTATTTAAGAAAGTTTACTCCCGTTTAATCAAATTAAGCATGTAAGACATTATATATATATATATATATATATATATATATATATATATATATATATATATATATATATATTCTTTTTACCAATTTATCATATTTTAGCATGTTATTATGTTTAACACATCTCTTAATTAAGGCCTAATCACTTGTTATTTTCACAACAGCTAATTAATCTCCCTCCTAATTATCTATTCACTCCGTCCAGCTTCCTGTTTACATCTCTTTTTATTGTCCTGATGATGAGGATGAAAAAAAAAAAAACACAACAACAACACTGGCCCAGCCTTATACACAAGCTGATCATACGCCATTGTTACCAACAAGTTAACTACCCGCAGAGTTAAGGAAGTGACGTCACACCGCCCCCCCCACCCAGGGCCTTACAATGAGGGGGGGGGGGGGTCCTCTTAATACCTGGGTTATCAGCGCCTTTCATACCAGAGTGGAGGACAACGGACCACTGTATTGAGGATCTGATTTTTATCAGCTCTCAAGCCCGTGCCACACACACACACACACACACACACACACACACACACACACACACACACACACACACAAAGGCACCTGTCAAACTCAGATCTTGTATTCTTTTCCCCTCCATGAAACTCACAGAACATCACACAAAAAGTAATAATTACGAGTAAAATGAATACTGAAAAGAAGAGGACAAAAAGGATCTTTTTTTTTTTTTCTTTTCTTTTTCCTGATCAAAATCTTAGCGAGGGTTTAAGAGGCACAAAACTGAGATCCTTTACGGGAACGCAGACACGGTTTACTGAAACCATGGTCAAATGTCTCCACCACCGTCCTTTATACCCGCCGGCACGCGTGTCCCGCTTTCGTGATGCCGCGTCACGAACAGACGATGAAGCTATTAGGGAAAATTCCCTCGCTTGGCTCCTCCTTCTGTTCCCACGTGAAAAGGAAAACGTGATGATGTGGAAGGGGGCGGGACTTACATCATCATCATCCCCCTCCCCCTCCAGTCACCGACCCTCTAAGACGCCTTCTACACCAGGCAGGGGGTGGCGTGGGTAGTGACGTGGGTAGTGGCGTGGGTAGTGACGTGGGTAATGGCGTGGGTAGTGACGTAGGTAGTGACGTGGGTAGTGGCGTGGGTAGTGACGTGGGTAGTGGCGTGGGTAGTGACGTGGGTAGTGACGTGGGTAGTGGCGTGGGTAGTGACGTGGGTAGTGACGTGGGTAGTGACGTGGGTAGTGACGTGGGGAGTATTATAAGCGTCAGACATACTAGCCAGGTCTTGATATGCCGGCAATACATCTTCATATTCCAGCTCAAGCTGTGTCATCAACACCATCATCAGTACCAACCAGGCGCTTCACCATCAAGATAATCACCATTCTACCAAACAACCCTCACCACCACACCCTCGGATTACCAAAACACCGTAACTACCATTATCATAACAACAACCCCTGCCTCCCCCCCCTCTCCTCTCCCACCATGCCATCCAAGTTTCCAGGTATAATTAACTTAATGACTTCAGCACCACTTCACCTGGTGCGCGACGCCCCTTTGATCTCCTTTTGCGCATACGGTAAATATTATTGTTATTGTTGCCGGGGCCAACTGCTTGCAGAAACCCGTCTGTTATCGAATGATATTTTTTTCCCACCCTAAATATTTTTGCTCTATTATTTTGGGAGGGCTCTGGCTCCCGATCCGGTACCTCAGGCAGGTGCCCTATCGTTGAAAACACCTCGCCCTTTTAATATATCGAGACCTCCAATCTATTATAAAAAAAAAAAAGGAGAGAGTCCTTATCGAAGCTAAGGCCCGGAACGAGACATAAAAAAAGATATATTGTCTGGGGAAAAATGAGAAGCGAGAGAAACGGGGAAAATAACCTGAGACTTTTGTGTGGGTCACTCGTCTTTGAAGTTTTGTTTTTCACACGTCTGTGGATCTGTTATCACCTTCAGGTCGAAAAGGCGAGGATGTTTTACCCAAAGGCTATGGCCGTCTTTGCTCGGGGGAGGGAGGGGGGTCGTCCCAACGAATCATCCACTTCAAGGGTCGTACCATCGTACACTAGGGTCGTACAATTTCCCTTGAGGGTCGCACTATCGTGTCCATGAAGTGAAACATAAGTCAACACAGTCTACACCAAGAAACCTACTGAAGGTTTCAGCTGAAGTCTCGCTTTACTCCACCTGAAGTCTCTCCACTCCATCTGAAGTCTCTCTAGTTCATGTGTAATCTCTCTACACCATCTGAAATCTCTCTTGCTCATCTGAATTCTCTTTTCTCCACATGAAGTCATTCTACACCATCTGAAGCTTCCCTACTTCACCTGAAACCTACCTACTCCACCTGAAGTCTCCCTAGTCCACCTGTAGTCTCCCTAGTCCACCTGAGGTCTCCCTAGTCCACCTGAAGTCTCCCTAGTCCACCTGAAGTCTCCCTAGTCCACCTGAAGTCTCCCTAGTCCGCCTGTAGTCTCCATAGTCCACCTGAAATCTTTCTAGTTTTCCTCCACAACGATTATAAGCATCCGTGCGGATCGCATCGCTGTTCTCAACATGTTAAGAAAATGAACCAAACTTTCTTATTGAGGAAGCAACGTAGTTGCGCTATATACAAGGAACACTTCACAGGCTTTATGTGAGGTGACGATTCTTTGGCTTCCCAGGTTAAATTCCTCTTTCTCTCTCTGTGGGAGATAACTTTTTTGGCTTCCTCCTCATAACCTCTTCACCATACTCTCCCCATCCATCCAGATTAAGAATTCCAGTGTCCTGTTACTGCCCTCTGGCAGATAACACTGTCACAGACAAATGGTTCTGTTACCTGGCCTACCCCGTAATTCCTATTTAATATCACCGTTGGATGTAATGTTATTCCCACCACTGTCGAAGCAGGCAAAGGTTAGGTTCTGATCAAAGGGGTGAGTGAGGTGCGCATCTGTGTTCCGTGGGCTTGCTTGATTTACAAGCAAATAGCTTGACGGACGTGTCATCTTATTGAACCAAATGATCTCTCCTTCTGCTTCCCATTCTCTGGTCCTTCATCTCTTTAAGCATATATATTTTTTTTGCGATTCGTCTTATGAGTAGTCGATTTCCCTTGAACCACACTCAATATACCATCCTAATTATGACCATCAACCTTTCCGACCTCTTCTTCATGCCTTCCTCCACCACGGGTTCCATTTTTCCTGACCTACATTCTAATGCTTTCAAGTGACCACCCTTGTCCCTTTAAGACCCGACGAAACCTGACCTCTGACCTCGTTCTGCAGACACAGGCACCACGTCCGCCCCCCCCCCCCCCCTGCCCATCTGTCCTTCCAATAACCCAACTTCAAGGTCTGTGATACGGTCAGCATAACGTCATCGTACCGCTGTACCACCACTCGCTCCCACCTCGCTCGCCAAACTCACCTTTGTTCACGCGTCTTCCATCGATATTCACGAGCGTCGCTGAAGGCTGCCTGTCATGTTCTGGCCGTGATGTAATCACCTAAGTTCTTCAATGTTTATACATTTTTCCTTTCCCCTCCTCCTACACACACACACACACACACACACACACACACACACACACACACAAACACACACACACACACACACACACACACACACACACACACACACACAAACACACACACACACACACACACACTCACACATGCTGTGTCCAGCAGTGCCAGCAATTTCCTTCATTATTTCCCCTCCCTCCATGGTCTCTGGCTGAGTAATTAACGCCGTCTGTAAATAAGAACTTGTATGAAAGTCTCACACACACAGACACACACACACACACACACACTGGTACCCATCTGGGTTGGATGTGTTATTTACACAGCGGGAACACTGGAGGCCGTGAATACTGTATATGAAGCAGCAATGCACGAGGATGGATAATCTTGCTGAAGAGGCTACCTGCAAGGGTTGGTCGGCTCAGGGGATATACCAAGAGGAGACAACAAAGATAGTGGAGGAAATTATATAGTAATTCCTCACACACACACACACACTGAGGGAGGGGCGGGCTGATCGATGAAGGCGAGTGTAGCAATATCAAGTGTTTGACAGGTTGTACCAGGGTTGAGAAGATAATGCGGAGTCCGGACATAACACCACATAATAATGCTACACGTAGGAAGACGAGGCTTAACACGAGTTGTGAAGGAGCGGAAAAAAAAAGATGAAAAAAAACAGGAGGAGGCTTGTTACACAGGAGGTCCCGTGGGCAGCCTTGCTTATGAAGGACACAAACTAGTTTGAAGTAATGATGATATAGTCAGGGAGAACGAGAGAGAATGAGGAACAACTGGGAACCAGGATGAAGGACAATTCAAAAATGCTTCATAATTCCATCATGGACAAACTACAGAGAGGTTACAGCGGATACAGGCACATAACACGGACGGCTTAGATACGTAAAGTATTCATCAGTAAGTTTTCAGTCAGTATATCGCTAATGAGGGTACAGAACAACCCCCCCCCCCCCAAACACACACACACACACAAGTCGGACGGGAATCCGACTGAACAAAAGCTTGATAAAACCTTTGTTGCTGAGGAAGATATTGTTACGTTACTGACTGAAGACGGGAATATAAATCCAGGACCAGAGGGGGGGGGATATTCCCTTGGGCCCTGAGGCGCTGGGGCGACAGTGGAGCCTACAAAGATCATATTGCCGAGGCGAGGGCTATAAACGCTCTCATGAACATTAGAGAAAGACAAAACCAAACATCTCCAGATATTCTTATTTACAGTATGGGAAATCGATATGATCCGCTGAACGTGGAGTTGTGTTCATGACGAACAAAAGGAAGTAAAATATGAGGGGAAAATGATGATAATTCGCACAAGGGCAGTGGAATATCGTACTGATTACATCAGAGTGGCGAAACGATGGACGTTTTGGATCCGGCGGTGGAAAATCATGTGTGTAATTAGCATGACAGATTTCTATTGAAAGGGTCATTAATACAAAGAGATGATTGGCAGAACTGAATGTAATTTCATTTTGCAAAGGCAGGAGATACGTCGCCGTGTACAGATCTGTGTTGCTGAATATGCGAAAGCAGGCGAACATCACAGGGGGATTGGTAAGGGAGATAAGGATATTCAACAGGATGTTGCAACACAAGGAGGAGGAGGAGGAGGACGAAGAGGAAGAGGAGCAGGAGGAGGAGGAGGAAGAGGAGGAATGGATTGGGAAACATTTAAGAGAAAGCTTGAGGAAAAATAGCCAAAGGGAATGGTGTTGCTTAACATAGACGGAAATCACTTTATGCAGTGTACCAGAGATCGGCCTTAAGTTACTGGAAGTATTAATGGACCCCATTTGAGGGGACACGATTATAATGTTACTATGTTCTCAAGTCTATATAAGAGAACGAATGGAAAATGACGAGACAAGAGGTGAAACGCCGAAGACTAGCTGCTCTACTGGCTTAAGTAACAGATAGTGAATTAAAGTGAGTAAAAGGAGACGAGTTAGTGGGATCATATATATATATATATATATATATATATATATATATATATATATATATATATATATATATATATATATATATATATATATATAAACTAACTGACGGTTGCAATCCAGTGAGTGATTACACGGCGCGTGCAACTAATTTGAATATATTATCAAAGCAGATCTGGACCTGCATGTGTGCGAGAGGCGGGGCAACTAGTGCACTGGTAGGTACATACACACCGCCTCCCCCTACCACTGGTGGCAGAGATACAGGTGGTGTACATACACACCGCCTCCCCCTACCACTGGTGGCAGAGATACAGGTGGTGTACATACACACCGCCTCCCCGTACCACTGGTGGCAGAGATACAGGTGGTGTATACACCATTCCTCACTAATGTTTACGTTGTACCGGCTCTTAAACTTATGTGTGTTATTTGTTCTTAGTTAAATACACCGCCTGTCTGCGCCAGCCCTACGTTTGGGTATGGCGTTATGGTCCCTTGAGCACGACAGTACGACCCTAGAGCACGACGGTAGGACGCTTGAGCACGACGGTAAGATCCCTTGAGCACGACGGTACGACGCTTGGGCTGACCTTAGGCCTGACCCTTAAGGGCCAGTTCAAAGGCCAGGCCGTCCTACACAAGGGTCGCACCACCATGTTCAAGGATCGTACCGTCTTGCTCAAGGTGTCGTACCGTCGTGCTCAAGGATCGTACCGTCGTGTTCAAGGTGTCGTGCCATCGTGCTCAAGGATCGTACCGTCGTGCTCAAGGGTCGTACCGTCGTGTTCAAGGTGTCGTGCCATCGTGCTCAAGGATCGTACCGTCGTGCTCAAGGGTCGTACCGTCGTGCTCAAGGGTCGTACCGTTCTGGTCAACAGGATGAGAATTACTTTTCATGAGCCTTTAATTAACTTCATTATGAGAGTTTCTAATTAATCATCACCGTGATTCGTCTGCTTCGCGCAGTTCTATTATTTTCTCTTTTTCATCTCATATTAAATTCTTTTTAAATGTCCCTTAACTTTTTTTTTTCAGAATCATTGTAAACTGTTGAAACCTGAATATCTATTTACAAATATAAACACTATTATTATAATCGTCATTACTATTATTATCATTGTTATTATCATTATCATCATTATTATTATTATTATTATTATTATTATTATTATTATTATCATTATTATTATCAATATTATTACTATTATTATTACTATTATTATTATTATTGCTATTATCATTATTATTATTATCACTATTATTATCATTATTATTATTATTATTATTATTATTATTATTATCATTATTATTATTATATTATTATCGTAAATGCTTATAACACAACAAGGTCGGTACGTCTTCACGGGTCTAGTGGCGTTAAGCAAGGCGTCTCGTATCTTCCTATGGCCACTACCAACAACTCTGCTTCAACTGATTTGCATACACTATTCCCTCACTCGCAGCCACCGCCTCTCCGAACCCACTAGGCCGAGAGACATCATCACATTCTTTGCAAACAAAATCCCGTTTTCCCTGCCTACTTTTTCCCTCATGAATAATTCCCATTTTCTATGCCATATAGTAAACCCCCACCCGACCCACCTTGCGGGATTTCCCTTCACCTTATGAGCGGGCTTTTCCACCACCACCACTTTCCAGTGAGTGGTGGGGTTCCCCGCTGGAACCACCAAATCCAGGCCGATGTATAATGCTGACCCCGCTCATATTCCTTGATTTACAGCGGCCATTCACCACCACATGTGCTCCAGGGCAGTATTACCCTCTAACGTTTTCATTTCCTTGTTTTTTGACGCTCTTCTGAACTCCCCCCCCCCCTCCTCCCCACTAATTTCAACGCCCTACGGAAAGATAAGTGATAAAGATAGCAAAGAATGTAGGCATGTTCCTGGACAAAGAACACGAGAGATAGTGATAATAAAAAAGCTGTGGTTTATGAGGT
This sequence comes from Panulirus ornatus, assembly GCF_036320965.1. NCBI lineage: Eukaryota > Metazoa > Arthropoda > Malacostraca > Decapoda > Palinuridae > Panulirus > Panulirus ornatus. Next base: position 38,761,299 of record NC_092269.1, read on the forward strand.
AAGTGAAGAGTGATATGGTGTCGTTTAACATGATATGTTGAAGAACTAGGGATGTGTGTGTGTGTGTGTGTGTGTGTGTGTGTGTGTGTGTGTGTGTGTGTGTGAGAGAGAGAGAGAGAGAGAGAGAGAGAGAGAGAGAGAGAGAGAGAGAGAGAGAGAGAGAGAGAGAGAAGAGTGGGCTTTGGAAAAGATGCTCCAAAAGTCGGGCTTAGTGAGGTGAGGCAATGGAAAGAAGTCATTAACACTGGACGCCACTGGGAGACTGTGACCCCGTAAACAAAGGCTGTCAGAGGAGGTACAGGACAGCGGAATGAGGATCGTACAAAGTGAGTTGCTGGCCGAGGAAAACAGAAAAAAAAATTACTTTAAAAGGACTCTGGAGAGTTTCCATTCTACCGTGTTCACGGTAAATTCATGAACACCGCTACGCAGTTTTATTATAATGGTTCATACGTGAAAACAAATGGTGATTGAGTGGACTAAAGAGAATTCAGGAGTGTTATAAGGTCGCGTACTGTTGCTAAGCCTGTTCGGTGTTTTGTGGACTGGGTCTGATGTATAATGGAGCGAGTGCGAGGCAGCCCTCGACCGAGGTGGAATAAAATAGTAACTGCTACAATTCCCGCCTGTGGATGTAGTTCTGCTGGGTAAATGGAAGGAGAGTTTGGGCAACACCGCGCATGGCTTTGATGACCGATGCATGAGGACGATGGTGAACACGACTGTAAATAACGAACAGGCATCTCGCTCTCTGAAATACGGGCCAGCACGGCGTTTCATCTGTCTACGTGGAGGAGGCGTGAGGTCTTCGTGTGTTCAACCATCCCCATCACTCGCTCTCACACGTCCACTCGCCGTGTCTTTTGTCACTTCCGTTCGTGTTGTAAAATCCCATCCGCTAGTTTCTAACCCTCTCTAAAAAAAAAAAAAGACTCTACAACCATTTCGAATCGTCTATGGCCTTTTCGAATCGCAGCTAATCTTTCTTGAGTCGTCTTAAAACCTTTTCCAAACGTCCCAAAACCCCCCTATGGTCTTCATCCGAACCCTTCCCAGTCGTTCGTACCACCTTTATCTGGTCCTCAACCCGCTCCTCCCTCACGCTGATGCTCTCGGGTCGTGCAATATTCTTCAGCGCCTCCCCCCCTCACACCAGCCACACCTTCGTCTACCACACCCAACCCCTCCTCCATGCTGGCGCCAGACCCATCTCCACCTCCCTCCCTCCCTCCCCCACGCTATACACCTAGCCAGACTCACCCCCCAACTCATCCTATCGGTCAGCTGCCGCCCCCCCTCCTCCACCTCCCACACCACGCTATACACCTCGCCGCGCTCTGCATAATAATCAACAGTCAACTCTTTGATCACGGATGTTTTATATTTTGTTGACACAGCCCATGATGGTGCACAGTCTCTCTCTCTCTCTCTCTCTCTCTCTCTCTCTCTCTCTCTCTCTCTCTCTCTCTCTCTCTCTCTCTCGTTTCCTTGTGCCCTTATCTCTCCTAACCTTCTCCTCCTGCTAAGTCCCCCTTTCCTTATCTGCTTCTCCTTCACATATCTCTCTCTCTTCTTTCATCCTGTCCTTATCTTTTCTTTCCACTCGTTCCCCTTTACCTCCCTCGCTTCTACGTTCAAACTCTTAGTTCTATTTCATCTCGCCCTCCCTTCTCTCTCTCTCTCTCTCTCTCTCTCTCTCTCTCTCTCTCTCTCTCTCTCTGTTTCTTTCTCCACGTCGCCTTCTCAACATCCAAAGATGCTGTCCTTCAAACCTCGCTATCATGGACATTATTTCCCCTGTCTTCCCTCTTCATCTCATGTACTGCACATGAAAGCCACCATCACCATTAAGCAACATTATCTTCACCTTACATAATGACCCTAATTACCACATCATTACCATCATCTGCTTTATCAATACTGCCATTTCTGACGCGATCACCATCGCTGCTCTTATAATGAGCCAAAGTCAGAGGAAGAAAAAAAATATATACTTAATTAATGCATCTTGTTATCACTCGATTGTAGAATCTTCATCAACCCCCTCAACCATGACCTTATCATCATCTTCTCTCACTATCACCGACACTATATATCATCATCATCTCCTCTCACTGTCACCTGTGAACCGTCACCATCACCAACCACCATCACCAAAACAAATCATGAACCTCACCATCATATCACACTATACCAGGCACATCACGGTCCCCCGCCGCCCCCATCACCAACATCACCATCACTCCCCTCAACCATCACCATCGACCCGCCTCCTCACCATCACCATCACCACCACAGACAACACCACGCTCTGGCCTCACCCCCCACCCGCACGCCACTCACGCCCGACCATATGGCTTGCAAAAAAAAAAAAAATAATTTGGGAGGGAATTAAGGTGAGATACGAGAACCGTTGATAGGATACATGTATATATGGGGGGGAAGGGGGCCCCCTACGTCTGCCCCCTCCCTCCCCCTGTGGTGTTAGCCAATCTGAACGATGGCCTCGCTCGGTCCCCCCCCCCCCCCTCTCCCCCTCCTGCCGTGTTAGCCGATCAGAACGAGGCGGTCGAGCGATCCCCCTGCGGTGGCGTAGGGCGATCGGAAGGGATCAGTCGACCTTGCGTGTGGCCCTCCAAACTGCCGGGCGAGGAGCCATCGCCCTGTGAGCCAACCATAGGGGAAGGCCTCGATTGGACCCCGCGCCCCTCCCCCCCAACCTGATAGCCAATCAGGGGGAAACGTCCCTCGTCTGTGGCGTGCGGAAGCCAATCAGAACGGAGTCCTTACTTGTGCTGCAGATGCGTGTGATCTGTGATTGGTCACTTACGAGTTCTGGAGAGCTTGGTACTGGTCCGCCTGTGGGCCAATCAGAGGGCACTTCGCCCTTGAAAGACCGGTCAACGACAGTTTCGATAAATCCGTCCTTATATCGCCCTACCTAAGGAATATATCTGAACTAGTTCTGTAGACCTTGTGACTCCAATGGTATTGTCAGTGGGATCGTTAGAACTCGTTCGAACACTAATGGCCGTTAGCCACACCATCTCTTCACCAACTACCTGGCACTTTAATGGCCATTCGCTCTGAACTATCGTCCATAAATATTATATATATATATATATATTTCTTCACCGATGACCACTGAAGGGTATTGTTTCTGGGTGTAAAAGGTCAAATGTTTGAGGTAAGGTCAGAGGGTGGCTGACAGACCCCGCTCCATCATTACTTGGTGAAGTTACTGTTTATGTGTTCGGAGGGTACGACCCACTCAGCACGACGGTACGACCCACCGAGCACGACGGTACGACCCACCGAGCACGACAGTACGACCCGCTGAGCACGACGGTACGACCCACCGAGCACGACGGTACGACCCACCGAGCACGACGGTACGAACCACTGAGCACGACGGTACGACCCACTGAGCACGACGGTACGACCTGTGAGCACGGTGGTATGATCCACTGAGCACGACGGTACGACCCGCTGAGCACGGCGGTACGACCCGCTGAGCAGGTGCGACCTGTAAGGACGGAGTTACGACCCCTGAGCACGACGTTACGACCCTAAGCACGACAATGCAGAACCAGTGAACATGAGCGAGACGGTACGACCCTTGAGCACGACGAAACAAATCTCCGGCACGACCCGCACGGCCCATGGAAAAGTCGGTACGACCCTTGAGCATTTCGATACGACTCTCCAGCGCTCGTCGTGCTCAAGAAGGATAAGAATAAAGAGGTCGTGCGTGGCATACATTCACTTCAACTTTGAAAACCCCAAATAAATCGGGTTATATCTGGCAAAAACGATGGAGGGGAATAGTTGAGTTGGTGAGCCTGAAACAAACAAATCTATATGAAATCACACACGTAACCAGGACACAAACTGTACCTTGCACTAAAACTGGAAAATACACACACACACACACACACACACACACACACACACACACACACACACATATATATATATATATATATATATATATATATATATATATATATATATATATATATATATATATATATATATATATATAAACGAAAGAAATGCCCTTTGTCAGTGAGGTTTTCTGGGCATGTGGGTTCCTCTTTACATTTTCCACTCTCATTAACTCAAATACGTCGTCAAAAATTTGGACTGTGAGAGAACTGCCAGCATTCATATGTCCTGATGGGGAGGGGAGCGTGTGGGGAGAGGGGCCAGGGAGAGAGAGAGAGAGAGAGAGAGAGAGAGAGAGAGAGAGAGAGAGAGAGAGAGAGAGAGAGAGAGAGAGAGAGAGAGAGAGAGAGAGAGTTACACTGTGGCGGAAGTGAGGTCGGGATGTGGGTAGTTGTGGTTTATGGGAGGGGAGTTGAGGATGATGAGGGCTTACGCCCCTTTTGTCCCCCCCCATCCCCAGCCCCACCCCTCAGCCTACGAGACCCATCACGGAGGCAACGAGAATACGTACGGACGTGTTCCTGAGAGAGAGAGAGAGAGAGAGAGAGAGAGAGAGAGAGAGAGAGAGAGAGAGAGAGAGAGAGAGAGAGATCCATGCCCATATGTTCTATGATAATGTCCTTCTAACACCCGCTCCCCCAGGACCGTTAGTTAGTAAGTTAGTTAGTTAGTTTAGTAAGTTAGCTAACGAGAGTTACACACTTCCAATTTTCACGGTCCAATGAAAATTTCAGTTTTTTGATCCATTATTCGTAAAATACGAATCATATTTGCAACACTTTTCTACAAAATCCCACTCATGAACACGTCATTTCTTTTTTTTTTTTTCAATAACTCGAAATATATAGAAAGCAGTGGATGCAGTAATAGACTAGATCATCAAAAACACGAGAGGAGTGACAGAGGAAAAAAAAATATATATGCGACAAATTCATATCCAAAATACATTCACATCAAACTGCTGCATGATGACTCAGCTAGATCACCTTCCTGAGTTAAACTGCCTTGTATATCAACCTATCAAAACATCAGATCCCCTTCCTAAGTTAAACTGCATTGTATATCAACGTATCAAAACAGCGTTTCCCTGTTAACCACATCGTCTCTCTATATATATGCACGACTTTCTCATCGTAATATCAACGAAAAATGATTACAAACAGAGGAGAATCATCGTTGTATCCTACAAAAGCAAAAGTTGAAAAATAAGTAAGTACAAAAGACGGTCGGAAACAAGCGAGTGGTGAAATGCGTCGACTGAAACCCGTAGACCTTCACGGAAATGTGAAATTTTATCCTTACCATGAACTCTCAGATCAGCCCAGCTAACGTTGCTGTCAAGAATAATACAAAATGCTGTTAGCTGAGGCCAGGTCTATGGCATGACGAATTGTACGGACCTGCTTACATTTCCATACTCGCTAAAATAAACATTGTTGTAAGAACTATCAGAATTGACAAGTTCACCTTCCAGTGAAACTGAATCAAATGTGTGATATCCGAAGGGGCAGGACTGAAAACGCAGTGCAGGTATCCTGTGGGGAAAGAAAAAAAAGATAAAGGAAGAGCGGGCGAACGCTGGAGATACAACACGATGGAATGATGAAGTCGAATAACGTCACCAGAACGAAACAATATGCATACCAAGCGTGTCTGCGACGGAAAGGAACAGGTTATGAAGCTGTGAACTAAACCATATGAAATGGCCGAGAAAAAAATCATAATGTGTTGTGAAAAACTATGTAAAAAGAAAAGGGTCTGACGTGGATTAATTACTGAAATTATTACATATGAAAGTAAGAACTATATCTGCGTGGCTTTATCAAAAGGCTGATGATACTGGAAACCAAAAAAGAGAGATACACAGAAATCAAACATGAGAAACATCAGACATAATGGTGGACTGCAACTGAAAGCAGAGGATATACAGATGGAAGCCATGATGACGACGGGTAGTAAGGATCTGACAAGCGAGGGAGACGACAACGTCTACACTAGGAAGGCGAATGGATGCCAGAGGAAACTACTGTAGACGGGGAATGAGGACGCGTCATAAACGTGAGGAAGTGAACCAGTTACCACAGTGATACAGATGCCAGAAGAAACTACTGTAGAGGGGGAATGAGGACGTATCATAAACGTGAGGAAGTGAACCAGTTACCACAGTGATACAGATGCCAGAAGAAACTACTGTAGAGGGGGAATGAGGACGTATCATAAACGTGAGGAAGTGAACCAGTTACCACAGTGATACAGATGGCAGGTCACTTAATCCACTGAGGGTCCTCTAACACAACAGGCTTTAGATAATACGTATTTCTGAGGAAAAATGATCAAACAAGAATTCTCAGAAAGCAAATTACGATAAAATATCATGGTTTTAGGATGAGATGAAGCTGCGAAAAACACCAAGGTTCGATACAGAAGCTGCACATCTGTGTAAAGGAAAATATATCTTAAGGTTGAAGGTAAACAAGAACAGAACATAACATTATCAGGATCTGGAAGTAACACACGAAAGAACAATGATCGGGAGAATGAACCCGACTACAGGAGGCAGGATATGAGACGAGGGAGAGAGAGTTATGGATTCACTGAAGGAAGAGAGAGCTGTGTGCTTCAGGTATTTGCCACGAAAAATGCGAATAAACTGATGGCAGAGGAAGTGTACACCACCGCATTCAAGACCCCCGGTAAAAACAAATGACAGGTGACAGGAATCGGGAGCGGAATGTGGTTAAGATTTATGGCGTTGTGTGTGTGTGTGTGTGTGTGTGTGTGTGTGTGTGTGTGTGTGTAGCGGGGAAAGGATTTTACACAGACAGCACAGTAGGTGTTATGGCTGGTGGAGAGGGTTGTGTGGATGGGCTAAGGGTTCGAGGCCCCTTGCTCAAACTAGTAAGCACGACGATACGATCCTTGAGCACGACGGTACGATCCTTGAGCACGACGGTACGATCCTTGAGCACGACGGTACGATCCTTGAGCACGACGGTACGATCCTTGAGCACGACGGTACGAGCCTTGAGCACGAAGGTACGACGTTTGCGGACGACACTAAAACAGAAGAAAGAGTCATGCGGGGAGTGCTCATCCTCCTCGAAGGCTCCGATTGGGGTGTCTAACACTTAGGGACGACACAGTACGACACGGTACGACCCTTGAGGGTGAGGGTATGGCCCACTGAGCACGACGATACGACCCTCAAGCATGATGGACATTTGACGGTCAGGTGAAAGGGCATACCATCCAACCCAAGGCTCGCACCGTCGTGATGAAAGGGTTGCTGTCAGTCCTGAAACACACGTGAGAATGACTCGGGCCGGAAACTGTGACGCAAACTTGGAATGACTGAAAAATGAGAGTGAATAGTGAGGTGGTCGTTGTGTGGAGACGGCAATATGCCACTAACTGAGATGGAAGACGACTTGCAGGTAACTGTGTGGGGAGGGGGACATGTTTCTAAGGATTGTGGGTTGAGGAAGACAGAGGCTTGTGCCACGAAGGAGCAATACAGTGGTGTCTGAAACAGGGAATTAATAGTTTTAGATCTACTGGCATGACGGTGATCAGAGAGAGTGTGTACAAAGTCTATAAGATGTACTTATCAAGGACAAGAGAATGGATCCCTGGGTATCTGTAACCCGATAATACATCAAGCTTAGCCTAGACACTTGACGACTGACAGTTTGTCCAAGCTTAGCCTAGACAGAGACGTTGAAACTGTTCTCTCTCACATTACTCATAAAGTCCTCACGTCTCATATCTGAGGGGTGGGGAGTGGTGTGAGTGTCTTGTGAGTCACGGAGGCAGTGCAGGAATGAGCTGGTTGTCATGAGGAGTCTGTATTTATAGCCTCACGTTGCAATCAATCTGGTGTTGTCGCTCCTTTGCATCACATCACGCAATCAATACGGAAGACCCGCTCTTGATTGGCGGAAGGCCACGAAGAGGGCGGGGTTTAATTAAGTTTACATTAGGTCGGTACGGGAACATGTCACAATATAAGTCACAGGGAGTCTCTAAGCTTCAAGCTTGGTACATGGTAAGCTTAGCTTCGCTGCTGCTTTCTGGTGATGAGCAGAAGATGGCTGGGAGGTATCAATAACCATTTGAGGTCAGAAGTCGTTGATCAAACAAACAAACAACTCGTTATAACCCAATAGGATGAGGTTTCCTAAATGATTTAGGAGCAAACATACTAACTAACAAGCGTTACCGGACTCAGCCTGCTTGTGCACGAGTGAAAAGTCACCTTGGGCAACGTTGCGTCAACGGAGTACAATCGTGTCGAATCAACTCTCAATCCAAATCAGTCCATCCTTTCCCTGCTAATCATCGTAGCGCAGGAACACTTTGCAGAAGGAATCCTTGGGTTTATGATCTCTTATACATGTGTTTTAACATCAGTTCACATATTTCATATTTCATATTTCATTAATGATCTTGTATACACGTGTTTTACACATCCGGATCTTGAATATACATCAAATATGTACATCTGATTCCCTGATCTTATATCTCTCACTCTATTCGTAAAAACATATCTGATGCCTCTTATATTCAGCGTAATACAACTTTCTGAAACATGAATACTGTAAGATTTAAAAGTGGTTCATTTTTAAGAATGTCAGCAATATTCATCTCAGTATTACGTTCTGAGCAGGTTTTTACGTTGGAATCCTTCACAAGTCTCTACTTACGAAGGATAAAAGTCAATACGGGTATAGGAAAATACTAAAAGAACTTTTACCTCAATGAATATCTTGAATTTTACACTTGTCATGAAGCCGCTTGTGTCGTACCGGTAACTCGCTGGTCGGGGAGAGATACGAACACCTTCCATGATGACGTGAGAGAGAGAGAGAGAGAGAGAGAGAGAGAGAGAGAGAGAGAGAGAGAGAGAGAGAGAGAGAGAGAGAGAGAGAGAGAGAGAGCATTTCCGACGCGTCAATGACCACAAACAGGCCGTGGTAACAACGTCTGGGATCTCCCTGCTTCGCTGCGATGAGAATCGCTGATGCTATGACGTCTTCCTTCCTCCCTACCTTGTTAGCACTGCGCCACGAAGAACCCAAGTCAAATGCCTCACCTGGTGAATTTTGCCCACTCCAATACCGGGGAACTTCATTCAATTAATGAGTCACATATGCCATGCATAATTAATCACATCAGTAAGCGTAATTCATTCGATTAAATGAATTTAATAAAAGAGAACGCAAGTAATGACATATTCAGTGCTTTACATCGTACATCTTCTGATCATATCATCCTCGACGGGTGTAAAGATACTGCATTTCAAACTGCAGACAGTTATGTTCATCTCTCTCTGTCTACCTATCTATCTGTCTAGCTGCGTATCTGTCTATCAGCCTTTGAGCACAGTTCCTCACATATGGAGGTAGGTGGACTGCCTTGTGTCTTCTCTTTCTCGGGGAGGAATCAAGAGACAGGTCAAAGGCCAGGCCATTATACACAAGGGTCATACAGTCGTGGCTGAGGACGCACCGTCGTGCTCGCTCAAGAGTCGTACATCTCTGCTCAAGAGTCGTACCTCTCTGCTCAAGGGTCGTACCTCTCTGTTCAAGGGTCGTACCTCTCTGTTCAAGGGTCGTACCTCTCTGTTCAAGGGTCGTACCTCTCTGTTCAAGGGTCGTACCTCTCTGTTCAAGGGTCGTACCTCTCCGCTCAAGGGTCGTACCTCTCTGTTCAAGGGTCGTACCTCTCTGCTCAAGGGTCGTACCTCTCTGCTCAAGGGTCGTACCTCTCTGTTCAAGGGTCGTACCTCTCTGTTCAAGGGTCGTACCTCTCCGCTCAAGGGTCGTACCTCTCTGTTCAAGGGTCGTACCTCTCTGCTCAAGGGTCGTACCTCTCTGCTCAAGGAGTTACTACCACTTCAATCTGACCTCACCACTATGGTAAGCAAGGTCACCTTCCTATCACTACTAAACTTACCATCGCATTCTAACTATGGACAGCGCTAACTACCACCACTTTCTTCCTCCTTCTACCTCTACCACCGCCAACACCGTCACTGCCGCTTGGACCCCTAACAAGGGCTAGACCCCTAACAATCGTCCTTACCAACACGCTAATCATGATTACCTCCAACACCACCAGGGAAAAGACAAAACCTGTGGGGCCATCGAACATGATTAACCAATCTCCACCAATCGCCACCATCTCCACCACCACCAACATCACCAACACTACCTATCATCATCACCAACACCGCCATCATCGCTACCGTGACCGCCTGGCCTCATGGTAACAACACCACGCTCCACCGCACCTCCAATACCATGACAAAACCTCACGCTCCCTCATCCCTCCAGCAACATGGCCTCCGGGTGGTGGCGGGCGGAGCTCGGCCGACCAACACATTTCGCCGATTTGCTCCCCATTCAAAGCCTGGGACCACCAGCAACACGCCCTCGGCTGGGTTACGCCCTTATGACGCCACGGGTACGACGGGTGCGACGCCCCCCCACCCCCGAGCACGACGGGGCGACCCTGGGACACGACAGCCCCGTCTTCGGTCAGGTCAAAGGCACGGTCGTACCGTCCAGGTCCAGTGGATCGTACCGTCGTGCTCCAGTGGATCGTACCGTCGTGCTCCAGTGGATCGTACCGTCGTACTCCAGTGGATCGTACCGTCGTACTGCAGTGGATCGTACCGTCGTGCTCCAGTGGAACGTACCGTCGTGCTCCAGTGGATCGTACCGTCGCACTCCAGTGGATCGTACCGTCGTGCTCCAGTGGATCGTACCGTCGCACTCCAGTGGATCGTACCGTCGTGCTCCAGTGGATCGTAGCGTGGTCGCGCTCAAGGGGTTAAAGTGTATTCAGTGAAGCTGGCTCATTGAATTAATCTCCCTGCAATGGTTAGCGTCTGAATCACTCAGCAAACGATTATCCTGCGCACTTCATCCAATATGAACTAACGAGAGAGAGAGAGAGAGAGAGAGAGAGAGAGAGAGAGAGAGAGAGAGAGAGAGAGAGAGAGAGAGAGAGAGAGAGACGGGCATGCCCTTTTATAACTGAAGATGAAAATTAATGCTAATTAACGAGTTTTTTTTTCAGATACGAATGACGGAATTTAAGGACGCAGACCAGAGAGAGAGAGAGAGAGAGAGAGAGAGAGAGAGAGAGAGAGAGAGAGAGAGAGAGAGAGAGAGAGAGAGAGAGAGAGAGGCTGTAATGAGGTCAGACCAAGGACAGATATGCACGATATTTGCAGGGGAAGGGAGGGAAAGGGGGTTATATATTCGGTATCATTTCACAAGAGAGAATATCAACGAGATATTCCGCTCGCTGGGTTGTCAAAATCTTCAGGCGTGGATGTGGTGACCCGAAAGGCATGGCAGCCACTGAAATATTCTCGTGTTTCCGTCTATGTACCTGAACATTATTCCTTACCGTCTGTCCTCTCCTGTCCATTCTCTCCCTCCCATCATTATCAGTATCTCTCTTAGTCTGTCTGTTTATGTATTACCTTTCCCACTTGTCTCTCCTGTTTATCATTTCCCTTCTCATTTGTCTATCAATCTGTCTATCTGTCAATTTCCTTTCCTCGTATTTGACAATCAACCTGTTAAACTTCAACTCCCTTTTTTTTTTCTGAACTACCAATCTACCCCCACACCACATGACCCCACGTCTGTTTGTGTATACTCGACAGTGTATTACCCTGTGTAATACCCGTAATGACCTCTGTATCCACAGTTGTACCTTCTGTCACCTGTGCAAACACTTGCATCTTCTGTCCTCCTACACATGTGTTCCCTGGGTGACACACTCCCTAACCTGACATCTTCCAGGAGGCTACAGCCGCGGAGTGAGGAGCGTCCCACCCTAAAAATTTTTTTTTTTCTACTCTCTCGACATGGGCACTTTCCTGGGCTGCCCAAGACAGGCACTTTCCTAAGGGCAGTGGCAAAACAGGCAACTTCCTAGGGCCGGTCAGGCAAGGCACCTTCCTTGGGCGCCAAGATAAAACAAGGAACAGATCGAAGAAGGAATAAAAAACATTCCTTATTAAAGCTAGGGTCGAGGAGTTACCCCACCCCCTTTAACTTCTAGGCTGGTCGAGGAGTTACCATTACTTGGACCCCTCCCTTCCCATTAACTTCTGGGCTGGTCAAGGAGTTATCATTGCTTGGACACCCCTCCCTCCTTCCCCTTAACTTCTGGGCTGATTACGTCTCCCCACACCCGGAAAACTTCATGTTGACGGGGGAAGTAACACATGTAACACCTTCTGCGTCCAGAAGAGACGTGACAGTCTTGGGTTAGTGACGGGACAAATTGATCTATTACCATCAGCAAAAGTTTGACGGGTTAGGGCACCACTTCCCGTCCATTTAATAACACCAAGGCATCAAAGAAACGAAGTTAGGTGATTAAGAAGAAGAGGCAATATAGGGCCTTTATCTCTCTCTTATCAATAAGAAGCCCTTCTGATCACAGATATGATTCTATACTAACTATAGATAAAACACTACGGCACTATTTGCTACCCAGCTTGTTTCTAACCAGGGTTCTCCTTTGCGTTTACCAACAATCTCAAAATATCTTCTACTTTCCTTCAGTAATCCGTACATAATCACGAGAAAATAGTCAAATCACGGGGCCAAATCAACAAGAAAACTCCACGGGGACAAGTCTCCACATACCCCGGCGGTAGAGAAAAAACGGGGAAACCCTTCAGCGAGGCACTCGTAAGATATTTTACTACACCTTTCACACACTTGCCTTGCTTAATCTCTCATTCTCCTCAGAGCGGTCCGCTGAGAGGGCTGCTCGCCGGCCAGCGTTTGAGAGACGAGCTCTGGTCATCTGAATTCTAACCGGGACGGGCGCACATCTCTCTCTCTCTCTCTCTCTCTCTCTCTCTCTCTCTCTCTCTCTCTCTCTCTCTCTCTCTCTCTCTCTCTCTCTCCAATCCACTCCCCATTTCCCCCCAACCAACCAACCCCCACTCCCCCACCCCCAGGAACACCGCCACGCAGATAAAGCAACGGAGAAGATACGGGGGAAAAACATAAATATACCGAGGTGCAGGGAGGCGGATGATCCAATGAGGGAGGCAGACAAAGAGAGATGCATAGAGATGCGCGACATAGATAAACAAACAAGAGAGTGAAGAGGGGTCGACAAAGAGAGACGTGGCGAGACAGAGAGATCAAGGGAAAAAGGAGAGGCAAACAAAGAGAGATAAAAAGATAAACGGTGAAAGATAAAGATACACAAGGCATGACAAGACATGGACGTGAACGAAGACAAGAGACAATAAAAACGAGAGATGAAAAGATATAAAACATAAATACAATGATAAACGAACGTATCAATAAATCAAATAAACCTGCCAAACATGATGAGACACAAGACTCGTTTACGGAATCACAAACACGACAAATTTGATGACTGAGTAGACACTAAAGCTGCCACATTGATAGCCATCTATTCTATTTCTAAAATCCTCTATTTTGCACATCTATCCAAATTATAAGTCGATAATCTCTTTTGGCTATGATTGAGCCAGCGTCCCAGAGCTTATCTGATCATAATGCTAATTACTGGTTTAATGACCAACTGAGTTTATTTCTGGAGCTGCTGGGTTTACGGGCCAGTTGGTTTATTTGCCTTGCTGTTAGTCTGATAGTCAACTTGGTTTATCTGCTTATTTAATGGTCGAAAACTGGTTTAATGGTCCACCAGGTTTATCTGTTGATCTTTTCCGGGTGGTATTGGTTTAACGACCTTGTTGGTCATTTCTTCGTCTATAGTCTACTTGCTTTACTTGGTTTATCAGCCGAACTGCCGGTTTAACAACCATCTTGGTTCACTTGTTGGTCTATTTCCTGAGCTGTTGATTTAATGGCCTCTCTTAAAAGTTGCAGGTCTAGAAGTTTACTTGGCTTAACTGCCACCCTCATGGTTTAATGGCCTACCGGGTTTATCTGCCGGGCTGCTGGTCTAATGGACTACTCTGAAATGATCCCCAAAAAAAGTGTAGCAACTTTGGTACATTTCTTACGTGCCGGCCAAAGCAATACTTTCTCCGGAACCAGCAAGAAAGTCTGGAACGGGATTTGGAACCAACAAGAAAGTCTGGAACGGGATTTGGAACCAACAAGAAAGTCTGGAATGGTGAACGAAGTACCTTGAACCAAGAGCAAAGTCTGGAACAGTTCATGAAGTAAACTCTGGAGAGTAACTGAAGTATCTGGAACCAACACAAAAGTTCTGGAACAGCCCATAAAATATCTGGAACGAACAGAAAAGTCTGGAACAGTTAATGAAGTATCTGGAACCTAACAGGAAAGTCTGGAATACTGACTGGAAACATATGAAACTAACAGGAAAGTCGGATACAATAACTACAAGTGTTTGGAGTCAAATATATAAAAAAAAAAAATTAGCCTGGAACCATGAGCAGAAGCGCTGGGGTCAACAGGAAATTACAGTGACTGAAACATCATGGAATCGATACTTTACTTGGTCGGTCAGACTGGGTCAAACCTCGAATTGCACAGAGGCCGGTCTGGTGTCTTTCGTTTGATCTTTTCACATGTGATTACCGTAGGTAACCCTTGGAGCGCGAGCATTACGACCCTTGGGTATGACAGCCTATAACCTTTGACCTGACCCTTACGAGTTAGGTCACAGGCCCATATATCATCATACCCAGGGGGTCATATCATCTTTGAACTCTCCTTTGTTTAATCACAATAATTTCGTCTCTCGAACCTAATGGCAAGGAAAAACAACATTTCCTTGCCGATGAAACAAGAGAGAGAGAGAGAGAGAGAGAGAGAGAGAGAGAGAGAGAGAGAGAGAGAGAGAGAGAGAGAGAGAACAATGCAAGGATTTCTGGTTATCTCATCATCTTCGTATCTTTAGGACCCGCGTTCGATCCTTTGGTACGCGGGGTCAAGAAGGTGTTACGAGCACTGTGCCTCATTTTAGTGCTAATCTCTGCTTCGTGAGGGGGGGTTCCTTTCATCAGCTAATGCCTTCCTACCCTGCCCGGCAGAGAGAGAGAGAGAGAGAGAGAGAGAGAGAGAGAGAGAGAGAGAGAGAGAGAGAGAGAGTGTGTGTCATACAGCCATCAGGAGAACCCCGGAATAAGATTTGAGGAAAACAAACGGATAATCAGGAATTACGTTGAGTAATTCTGTCTGGGGTAACAAGAGGCTGAGCGGTGTGGCCAAGGGATACCGCGAGGTAATCTGGGATTACCTTACACAGACGAGAACTGGTCAACCACACTCTTTGCATCAACTACGACTGCGTCATCAGCAAACTTCCACTGTATATATATATATATATCCACTTCTCCTGGAACTGACTGTCTATCACCTGTTTCTATATAATGACAGTATATCACATACTCAGTGGAATCATGTATTTATGCATATAATCACAGGATGTGGCTGCCTTTTTCCACTGTACGGGGAGGGGGTTCGACACTCGTGGTGCCCCATGTCTTGAAAACTCTCTCCTTCCTACAACTTCTCTGTTAGTTCTTTTCGCTTCTTAAGATGAGGTGGCCCAACGAAAGGAGCATATCCAACCTGAGTGTGTGCTGGGTAGCGTCAGGGAGTGGGGTGGGGGGTCACAGTTAGCACCCAGTACCAGGGGGGGTCACAGCTGGCACCTAGTACCAGGGGGGTCACAGCTGGCACCCAGTACCAGGGGGGGTCACAGCTGGCACCCAGTACCAGGGGGGGTCACAGCTGGCACCTAGTACCAGGGGGGTCACAGCTGGCACCCAGTACCAGGGTGGGTCACAGCTGGCACCCAGTACCGGGGGGGGAGGAGGGTGGGTCACAGCTGGCACCCAGTACCAGGGTGGGTCACAGCTGGCACCCAGTACCGGGGGGGGAGGAGGGTGGGTCACAGCTGGCACCCAGTACCAGGGGGGTCACAGCTGGCACCCAGTACCAGGGGGGTCACAGCTAGCACCCAGTACCGGGGGGTGGGTCACAGCTGGCACCCAGTACCGGGGGGGGGGAGGAGGGTGGGTCACAGCTGGCACTGTTGCCAGACCATGAAATACTCTTGTGTCGCTGAACGTATGTCTTTCTGGCCCCCCCGCGAGACGCAGCTCAACAACAATATACATTTCGGACTTCCTGAAACACATGGACGATGTATACACATACACCAGCGTTTTCTGAGAGTTCTATATGGCTGTCCAGTTCAAAAAAAAGGGAAGTTCTAAAAAAAAAAAGTTTTACTTTTCTGAAAAAGGACTGATGTACGTCTGGGTATAAATTCTATCAAATTAATTCGATCGTTACGCAAGTACCTACGAAAATATATTTTTTTGGAAGGGGTCAGATAATAACTCGTAGGATGGGAAACGTCCTGATTCATGGAAATATAAACTTCAAATAAATAAAATCGCTTCCGAGAGGATATCAGACTTTATTGGCCACAATATGGAGGAGATAAAGGCTTTCCCTCCAATATTTACTTTCCACTACACAACGGAATCGTAACTGGTCGTGTGGAGGGTGAGAGCCAGGCAGCTCATCTAGACGCGATCCGAGTCTCCGTCTAGCCTGGCCTAAAGACCGGAAAACCTCCTGACACCTAAAGGGATTAGATCCGACACGTGGACGGGCCAGTAATGGCTCCCCGTCTTCCTCCCTTTTTTTTTTGAAACGGGTATATGACGCGTGTATCTTTTTTTTTCCCCCCCTGCTTGACCGACCCCATTCATTTCCCTGCGTGATCCGTGGGACGTGCGAGAGAGTTGCACTATGTGCCCAGCAAACAAGCGGGAACGGGCTAACTATCTAAATACAGTAAATTCACTAGCATGGCCATTCGGTAAACAAGGCAACAATCTGGACTTAACGACCCCATCAGGTCTTACGAGCCAATCAGCAAACAAGGGCAAACGATCGTAAGGATTAACGACGGGGTAGGGGGGAGTGGAAGGGGAGGGGAGGGGTCAGAGGGCAGCAGAAGCCATGATAACAGACACGCGAGGCCCTGGCTGCTATTCAAGTCTGTGTCACAAGCCTTCATTAACAGCCCAACAGATCACACGTCGTAAATTTCGCCCATTCCTTTCCTTCTTTCTTTAACAAGTGATTTACTCTGTAGAATACATATAGGTTTCCAATATATATATATATATATATATATATATATATATATATATATATATATATATATATATATATATATATATATATATGCGTCGCCTAGGTTCGTGTCAGATCCAAATGCCTGGCTCACCACTCCCTTACTAGCGAGCCCGACCGGCATATGTGTTCACAGCCGACATCCAGCCCGCCTCCTCTCCACCCCCTCACCACGAAATCCTTCGGTTCTCTAACGAACACGAACAAAAACAATATACCTACATGGAAACGGAAATATTCCCCCCCTCCCCCCCTAATATTCAGAAGCCCTAGAGGATATATTCTTGGTGGGCGTAAACGTATGTACCCAAGATGTATACAGACGTGTCTAAGTAAACGTATGCACCAAAGATGCATATAGGCGTGTATATATATACATATATATATATATATATATATATATATATATATATATATATATATATATATATATATATACATATATATATATATTCTTTTATCTCCATGGAAGGAACACAAGAAGTGCAGCCACAGAAAATGTAGTTCACCAGTTTGTTATCTCTCGAGACGTCATGCAAAGGAGAAAAACAAGCAAAATGTTCATGGCTGCCTGCACTGCCTGGGTAAAGGAAAACTAATTCACAATAACACCAGACAAGCAATTTACAATAAATTCACCTCACCCCAGGATACTCACCTCACCCCTGGATACTCACCTCACCCCTGGATACTCACCTTACCCTTGGATACTCACCTTACCCTTGGATACTCACTTTACCCCTGGATACTCACTTTACCCCTGGATACTCACCTTACCCCTGGATACTCACTTTACCCCAGGATAGTCACCTTACCCCTGGATACTCACTTTACCCCTGGATACTCACCTTACCCCTGGATACTCACTTTACCCCAGGATACTCACCTTACCCCTGGATATTCACTTTACCCCTAGATATTCACCTCACCCCTGGATACTCATCTCACCCCTGGATACTCACCTTACCCCTAGATACTCACCTTAGCCCTGGATATTCACTTTACCCCTGGATACTCACCTCATCCCTGGATACTCACCTTACCCCTGGATACTCACCTCACCCGTGGATACTCACTTTACCCCTGGCCACTCACCTTACCCCTGGATACTCACCTTACCCCTAGATATTCATCTCACCCCTGGATACTCACCTCACCCCTGGATACTCACCTTACCCCTAGATACTCACCTTACCCCTAGATATTCATCTCACCCCTGGATACTCACCTCACCCCTGGATACTCTTGAAATTCACTCGCCATCTTTACACACACACACACACACACACACACACACACACACACACACACACACACTAAAGAAACAGAAATAAACAAACACATCATCTTTCTTACGAGGATTCCAGCACACACACACAAATACAAACAGGCAAACGTAGACACAGAGGCACACACAACACACACACACACACACACACATATTCATACACCGTCTTACGCATGGAAACACAGACAGCACATAACACGGAGGCAATCTGAAAGTCTTCCCCAAAGGATAAACAGGAAAGAGAAGAGAACGGAGCTGGAGGGCTGGCCATTGTGCGTGAGAGAGAGAGAGAGAGAGAGAGAGAGAGAGAGAGAGAGAGAGAGAGAGAGAGAGAGAGAGAGAGAGAGATTATAGAGCTGCATCAGGCACTCCAAACGAGAGTACGATGGGGGGGAGGGGAGAGGGGTGTGGAGGAGGATAACGAGCGACACGGAACCATCTCTCAGCTGTTCATAACGCCGGACGACCCCCAGGGACGAGAGATAACCAAGACGGACGGACGGAGAGAGAGAGAGAGAGAGAGAGAGAGAGAGAGAGAGAGAGAGAGAGAGAGAGAGAGAGAGAGAGAGAGAGAGAGTATATATGCTGAAGAGGGTACGACAGGCCTTGCTGCTGGGTGGGAGGGTGGGGTTGTTATGGATAGAAGCGCTCACTCGTGGCGTGGGATTGTGGCACGAAATAATTATCCCCCCGTGGACGGCCCAGAAGCCGCACTGCAGGACATTTCTTCCGTGTGATTAAGACCATTTCCCGTGTACTGAATCATCATGGAGAGGGCACATACCAGAGACCACGCGCACCATCCAGTCCACACATCATTTCCACATTAATCATAACTGCAAATAGAAGGTATTTAGGGTCACTGTACGAGGCTGACTTGCGTAAACACGAGAAGGACCTGGTCGACTGCAAGGAAAACGCTGGTTTAAGGTTATGTTACCTCCCGTTTTAAAAGATTAAGGTGCGAACCTTCACGAACCACTATACGTCTTGTTTACAAAACTACTAAATGAAGTATCGGGACGAAGAAAAGTTTAAGAAACCATACGTTGTTGTGCCTATCAATTAATAAAGGCGATAGAGAAACCTGCTCCAAACTAAAGGCAGCCCTCAGTAGCATGTATAGTCTCAAACTCGGAACATGATTGGACGAATTATAAATAAACCAATTAATGTCTAATTGGAAGTCAAAACCATTTTGAGCGCAAGGCTTCCAGGGTTGAGGGCAGAGTGATCACCCACGATCACTCGAATAACCCACCTCGGCTGAGTGACACGAGGGAAAATGGGTCTATCGAACGAACTTCACACACCGCCAACAGGTGCTTGAATATACCTCCAACTGGAAACTGGGAAAAGACAGAGAGTAAAATGGGGCGGAGTAAAGGAAGGGCACGTCCAATGGTCTGAAACAGAGGACACACTGTGAAAGGTGCCACCCCTTCCCCCCCCCCCCCCGCCCCTCCTCACAGATGAACTAAAGTAATTAGCGTCCCTAAATTAACTGGTGTCCCACAGGGCTCAGTTCTGGGGCCATTGCTATTCCTCATTTATGTTACTGAGTTGCCAGAGAGCGTCGGACTGCGCCTAAACAGGTTTTAAAATAATCCCACACGCTGACAGAATCACAAAGTGCGACAAATTACACACACACACACACACACACACACACACACAACAACAACAACAACAACAACAAACATACAGAAGGACATGACTCCATGACACAAGTTTAAATGCGAAAAAAAATATTACCTTTTTTCCATTAACTTCCCACTGCAGACGTAAGTCACCTTCCCCAGCGAAGTCCTTAATATTAAACCATCTAATGACCTCCCCGTCCTGCCACTGAGCAGCATCCTTGTGAGGATACGACAGAGACACAGATCTTTTAAGCTATTCTCCTTGTGTGTGTGTGTGTGTGTGTGTGTGTGTGTGTGGGGGGGGGGGGGGGGGGGAAGCAGTCAAGAGTTTTGATGAGTCAAACTAATCAATGTTTAAAAGGAGTAAAGTTACGACACTCCGATGCTCTTCTTGTCTGATTCTGCGTCTCTTCCGATCCCCTGGCGTTGAGGCGCGGGAGAGAGAGAGAGAGAGAGAGAGAGAGAGAGAGAGAGAGAGAGAGAGAGAGAGAGAGAGAGAGAGAGAGAGAGAGAGAGAGAGAGAGAGAGAGAGACTTCTTATTACATTTGCATATCTCGGCTCAGGTTCCTGGTGGGTAGCGAGAGCATATGGGAGAGTCGGCTTCATAAAGACAGTAACTCTTCAAAACTAACGGCTGAGTTTTACGTAAGCGAGACGAAGGTGTTATGCTGAGCGGAAGGACTGCTTCACATGGTAGGAATACATATGGATCTCACACACACACACACACACACACACACACACACACACACACACACACACTCACACATGCATGACACCACTTATTACATCAGTTTACGAAAGATATTCGACCTCCAGAATACATAGATGAAAATCATATAATATATATATATATATATATATATATATATATATATATATATATATATATATATATATATATATATATATATATATATATATCCGTCTCGTTTTGTGTGTTGGCTTCTGCATCGGACGAAGACAAGGGTCGAAAAATTGTGAATATTTTTCTTTTTCTACTTGAGTCTTGAAAGCAAGTCCTCCCCTCACCCTCATCCCCAGGCCAATAATGCAGCCTTCCTCCTCCGTTGATTCACAGCCTGTCTGCTGTGAAGACCCTTCCGCTTCCTCCTCTCCCCCCCCAAAAAAAACCTGGTCTGTGCCGAGCGAGAAGCTGAGAAGCAAAGGAGAATTTGGGCAGCCGAGCGAGGCACGGGTCCATGTGGATCTCTGAACGGAATCACGAAGGGTTACATGAGGCACAGATCCATATGGAAGGACGTGGCCCGAGTCAAGAAGGACGAAGATAAAGTATGGTATACTCAGTATGCTCCACCATGATACCCTCAGTATGCTCCACCATGATTCTCTCAGTATACTCCACCATGATTCCCTCAGTATACTCCACCATAATATACTCAGTATGCTCCACCATGATACCCTCCACAGGAGGTCGTGTGTAGGGCTATCAGGACCCCAGTGTGGGCTTCCAGCGACGACACCACCAGCACCTTCGCCCCGCCTGCAGCGTACTGGGAGAGGTCTTTCCCCCGGTTACGCCATGTTACCCTGTCATTTAAGAACCCCCTAAGGATCTGGGACGTGGATCTGGGACTTATCTCATTTCGCGCGAGGCGTCTGCTCTTGGGGCTGACAATTATGGGATTAGAGAGAGAGAGAGAGAGAGAGAGAGAGAGAGAGAGAGAGAGAGAGAGAGAGAGAGAGAGAGAGAGAGAGAGAGAGAGAGAGAGAAGAGTGAGAATGTGGGACGTGACACCAGGGGGAATCATTTTCCCGATCCTCCGTCACTCTTGTGTCCCAAAAAAGGAACCTAATTCATTCTCACCACTCTTTTCAGAGGTTATTACCCCCTTCAGGCTCGGACTAATGACCCAGACTGTCTTCCAGGACGGTCGCCCATACGTCTGTACCGGTAATAATAAAAAAACACCTCCACATTACATGCTGTAATGTTTCCCCACGACGCTACGAACTGGGGGGGTAAACACAGCCGCCATTACAAGTCACGGCATCTTGCTAGGTAATGACGACACCCATCTCTCAGTCACACAGCTGGCTAGCCATCCATCTCTCAGGGTCTGAGCTGTCACGAGAGAGAGAGAGAGAGAGAGAGAGAGAGAGAGAGAGAGAGAGAGAGAGAGAGAGAGAGAGAGAGACTGCGTGTGTCACACCATATTCACCACGTTAGCCTCTCCCAGCCATTCATTTCCAGTCCTTACCCGAACTGGAACTGGAACCTCCCCAACCCCCTGCCTCCGTGATCCAGCTGAGAGTGAACTGCTTCCACTGGAGTCTGTCTGTCTGTCTGTCTGTCGTGTCTCGATCTCGTGGTCTCGTCACCCACCCTCTTAGTGGCTCCTACGCGAGACACCAGTCTACGTCATCTTTAAGAGTCATCTACTACGGAGCATCTCAGATATTGTGAGACCTCGTAACCTTACACACTCTTATGCACCCAAGCTTTACTGACGTTACTATATATATATATATATATATATATATATATATATATATATATATATATATATAAACATAAGACGTGAGAATATCCCAAGTCTCTGCAAATAATGAAGGCATCTCTCGCAGCCACATACCCACAACAACCCGCCAGGCACTACAGAGCCTGATTTACACACCTCCATAAACCTGCATCCGTAATATCTGCCACCTTCAGCTTCCTTAGCCAAGGACGTCTCAAAGGAGAGGGAACCCCAAAGGAGGCAACGACTCGAAGCAGACAGCACCAATGACCAAAGGATGCCTTAATGAAATGGCCCACCTTCACCCTTTTCTTTAAGGCTACGTCTTGAAATGGGGGAAGAAAACCCATTAATATGGCTACAAGATGAAAGGTCATCGCGTGTCAACAATGATTCGCAATTCCTCGCGATAGAAGGAAGTACTCAGCGCCCAAAATCTGGTCAACTGCTGAGTATTCAAAGATAAAACCACTGGAAACGGATGGTCTGCGGTGCGATGGTCTGTGGTGGCAAAAACAGCAGAGGAAGTACTCGATGCGTGAAACTGGGGCTCGACAACAGAGAAACCATAAGGAGAAACCGATGGGAATGGTTCCTCTGTGTTTCGCGGTCAACGAAGGAGATCGCGTTGGTTTCAGAGAGAGAGAGAGAGAGAGAGAGAGAGAGAGAGAGAGAGAGAGAGAGAGAGAGAGAGAGAGGAGAATGGGGGGGAGAAACCCCCATCCAGGTTTTGCTCCTGGTGGAGAAAATGGAATGCGGAACACCTCAGCCATGGCGGGTGGGTGGGACTCTATTCTAGATCTGTTACCAGGAAAAAGGAAGAAAATAATTGGTTTATCATATGAGGGCGGAGACCAGGTGAGAGAACATTTGAACAGAGGGGAAAACAAAACTGTTCTCTGTTGGGGGAGAAATGACCTGAATCCGGCAGGAGGAACGACACAGCACAACGTGTAAATCACCAGCTTAGCTGATGGGGATCCAGAATCACCAGCTTAGCTGGCGGGGATCCGGCGAAAACATCGCAAAAAAAAAAAAAAAAATCCCCTAAAATCCGACAGGCAGGAGTGACTGGCTGGGAGGTTCTGCCGTGCAGGACTTTCTGTCGTGGGTTTCCATATCAAGACACGACCCCTGGTTTACACACACACACACACACACACACACACACACACACACATGACCCTAGGTTTACACACACATTCACACGACCCCAGGTTTACACGTACACTCACACGACCCCTGGTTTACACACACACACACACACACACACACGGGACGGCTTGAGTATCACTACCGCCTGCGTCTCTTCGACCGCATCGGTGATAAGCCTTATCTCAAGTGGAGGTCAAGCGCTGATAACAAACCGGATGTACACACGACAAACTCAGACCCACACACACAGAGAGATGCCATCGCTCGTGATTACAATGATGGAGCAGAGTGTTGTGGCGTCGGTCAACTCTCTTATCTTTTAAAGCTCATCCAATAAGTAACGGCATATTTCGTGTACCTTTCACATTTACCTGATGAGAGAGAGAGAGAGGGAGGGGAGGAAAAAAAATGGTCTGGTATACACTACACATTACCTGATGAGGAAAAGGGAGGGTAAATATACACTTCAGATGAAGACAGCGTCACTACACACTTTACGTCGGCTGTATAAGTATGCACTTTAGACTTGCCTGATGGGGGGAACGGTGATCTTGGAACACGTCTTAGTTTATCATTCCAGTTGAAATTCCATCGTGTGTCGTAAGATGAGTCTTATGGGCGCTCCTGGAATGAGGGGAAAACGACGAGGTAAGGGGGAACAGAAGGGTGTAAACACACTGTGGGGATGATAGACAGCCGACCGATTCTTAGATAGGAAATCTATCAACAATAAACAATTCAATACGAGGAAGGTAAACAGACGGATTACGAGGAGACAGACGTAGGTCGAAACACGAAACGTAAGAGTCAATAAATAAGAGGAAGGGGGAGAGAAAAAAAATTTGCATACGTCAAGAAATATTGGAAAGAGAAAAGAAAATCCACAATTCCGTCTCTCCTAGCGGGAGCTGATTGTCATCTACAACCACAAAACTTCCTTCGCAGTGGAAAACATCATCAATAGATGTAGTAGTAGACCATCACCAACCCCATTACCTGTATTCTCTTCTCACTGAGAGAGAAAATGGAACACATCACAATCACAGAAATGACAGACGTAATGCACCAGCGTTTTTCCAGTTTCCTCCATTAACAAATTGGCACTTGACCCTACTCATCACGAAGGTACGACCCATGAGTACGAGAGATCAACCCCTGAACCGTCAGCACGACGGTACGACCCTTGAAAACTTTACGTCCGTTGAGCACCACGGTACGACCTTTAAGTATGATGACCCAGCCTTTGACCTGACCCTGACCAGAGTGTGAGTGCAAACATCTTTGTTCTAAATCAACCGTAATCCATACGTCCAAATACGAGAACCTCTCTCATTTCTAGCAGAGGCTACAGAGGCTAACTGTATCACTTCTTTATAAGGGCAAAGCTAAACCTCTTTTCTTCCTAAGGCCCAAGTAGCTGCAGATAAAGCTATGTATATATTTCTCCATCCATGACAGGAGGGACGGGTTTTTTTTTTTTAAGGGGCTGAAGAACTTTAGGAGGGGTATGTTGGTGTCTTTTTTTAATGGGGGAAGTGTTGACTAGGACGGGTTTTGGGATCTGAAGACTTCTGGGAGGGATGCGTTTGTTTATGGGGTGGTAGGTAGGCCCTGGGAGTGTTGACAGGAAGGACGGGTTCTGGGAGTTGAAGAACTTTGAGGGAGGCTAGTTGGTGAGTTCTCTGGAGTTCTGGGGGGAGAAGACAGACTTTTACAAGCTGAGGAAGTTCGCAAAGCCTTAATTCAAGGATTCCTGGAAGACTGAGGTGAGCAAGATGAAGACAAAGACCACATAAGAGAACAATAGTCGGAGGTCATCAGATCCCTGGTTTGAACTGAGGTGTTACAAGGAAGGAACTTCAAAAAATAGTTTCGAGAGACATATAAAGTTCCGTGTCATTCTTACACTCGTCAAAATAACCTAAAAATGACCTGCAACTCTGACCTATGCACCCTAAAAATACCAAACTTCCAACAAGTGTTCCAAAGACAAATCTAAAAGAAATAATAGACTTTCTTTGTCATTATATGTCACAGGGAACAATAATGGCGACAAAGGAGTTTTATATTTTTTTGAAGTCGTCTGCGAGGAGTCTCCGGGTCTATATGAGCACACAGGATTACGTAAGCCTGCAACATATTGCCACCCCTTTCGTGGGGCAGGATGAGACGGTGCGAAGGCTTGGCAAGGATGAACAAAGAAGGGAATGCCTCCCCTGGTAATTACGTATTTGTAAGTCTTTAAACTCGTCCTGCCTCGTCTCTTGGCCGTGTACGTATACTGTCATCCTTATGTATACGCATACACACTCCTATTCATCGACCACCCCTTAAAAAGCGGGAGGATGAACAGCTGGGTTGACTGTGGGCGGGATATCCTGTCCGAGGCTCGAACTTGGGCCTATTAGACTGGATGGTTGGTAACGGTAACCACTTCACGATACCGGAGCTCGTAAGAATGATGAACGCTTGAAGTGTGTGTGTGTGTGTGTGTGTGTGTGTGTGTGTGTGTGTGTGTGTGTGTGTGTGTGTGTCCCCGGAGAATCATGCCACGGAAGCGCCGTCATCAATCTTGTCCACATAACAGAGATGATAGAAGATCTGTTCATTAATGATGCTGCCAGAGAGAGAGAGAGAGAGAGAGAGAGAGAGAGAGAGAGAGAGAGAGAGAGAGAGAGAGAGAGAGAGAGAGAGAGAGACTAGTGTACAGGAGAGCGAGAGACGGGGGGGTGGGTTGGGTGGGTGGGGAGGGGAAGGAAATACAGGGGTGGGGTCGGGTGGGCTGGGAGTGAAGGGTGTGTAATTAAGAGAGTCCTTTATACAACCTTAATTAGTTAATTAAAAGGAAATTCATCCATATGATTTGTAGAGCAAGGCCGGGAGCTCTGCAGGCAGCACTAACGTTACCGACCATGGCCGAAACCATACGAGGCACTGAAGGAAGGAAGGAAGGAAGGAAGGAAGAAGGGAAGAGGAAGGAAGGAAGGAAGGAAGGAAGGAAGGAAGGAAGGAAATGAATAAATGAAGAGGAAGTAAATGAATGAAGGAATTGGAAAAAAAAAAATGAAGGTTGTGAGAATGACGGGATAAATGAATGAACGAATTAGTGAAGGATGCAGGGAAAAGAGGGGATAAATGAAGGAAGGAAGGAAGGAAGGAAGGAAGGTAGGATGTCTAAAAGAGGCTGAATGAATTGAAAAAAAAGGAAGAAAGGCAGAACGAAGGATGAGAAATGTCTGGACGATGGAAGGAGGAGGGAGAAGGTGAGAAACGGAAGGGAGGAAGGAAGGAAGTATGTGGGAAGGTAAGGAGAGAGAGAGAGAGAGAGAGAGAGAGAGAGAGAGAGAGAGAGAGAGAGAGAGAGAGAGAGAGAGAGAGAGAGAGAGAGAGAGAGAGAAATGTCAGCGCAAAGAATTAATACTGACGTACAAAACGAATATAAATGTCAGTATATATATATATATATATATATATATATATATATATATATATATATATATATATATATATATATATATATACTGAAAAAACATTTCTCTAGGTATGGCAAAAAACAGAGGAACAGGGGAATAAAATGCAGTAAAAGGAAAGGCAAATGGTGAGTGGGGGAACCAGGGAGAAGGTGGGGAAACATGACGTTAAAAACAGGGTGTAGAGACGGACGGGTGGTGACGTGGAAATACAGGCGAGGGAGGGAATGAGGGAGGGAATGAGGGAGGAAGAGAAAAAGAAACAATGAGAGGAGACGGAACGGTGCTTAATGGATCGTACCGTCGTGTTCAATAGATCGTACCGTCGTACTCAATGGATCGTACCGTCGTGCTCAAAGGGTCGTACCGTCGAGTTCAAGGGTCGTACCGTCGTGTTCAAGGGTCGTACCGTCGTGTTCAAGGATCGCACCGTCGTGTTCAAGGATCGTATTTTCGTGCTCTGGCGTTCAAAGCCTCGGTACACCCCGTACCCCCCCTTGCACCGTTGCGAGAGCCAACAGATACAAACCGGGCCAATGGGCTTACGCAACTCTAACAGGCATCCAAACAGAATTCATTTCGAAAATAAAAAAAAATGAAAAACACACAAAAACTGTCTATATTCTCGTGATAAAATGTCGTTTGGAAAAAAAGAGGCAACACTGAGGATTACGGCAACAGTTCCTAACTGATACAATTTGTACAGACTGCCGTCTTTTCTGTTCCATGCTGTCGTTTCTTTCACCCTCAGTGGTCGAGGCTTTACCCGTCCACTTAAAGCCCCCCCTGTGGAGGTCAGGTTTTAAACGGAAGAGAGACAGAGAGAGAGAGGTACGGGAAGAAGAAGGGAAACAATCTATGAGGTTTAAAGGGAAAGTGGGAAAACTTGTGTTTAAGAAACGGTTAGGTCGGTGTCCTTAGGAGAGAGAGAGAGAGAGAGAGAGAGAGAGAGAGAGAGAGAGAGAGAGAGAGAGAGAGAGAGAGAGAGAGAGAGAAGGTTAAGAATTCCAAAGCTTCAGCGGTGGAAGTGAGGAAACAGATATCACATCGGCCTACCCTTGAGTGCACACAGTGGCCGCACACTACTAGCAACTTGTCGAAAGCCAAATGCTCAAGCTTAGTGGCATGGGGACACAAAAGCAGCCAGTTCTCAGGAGCAGAGGCCGGAGTCATATCTATACAAGAGAGGAAAACGAGCAATGTGGGCAGGACAAGTGGGTTAAGCTTTCTCGTCAGATTGGAAAAGTAGATAACTCGAATTAAGTCAGCCTTTAACGAATCTTTCAAAGTATAAAACTCCTATATAAACAAACTGCACTTAATCTTTTACTCTTAAATCCGTTTATTCTCTTATTTTCATCTGGGAGAAGGAAAACAATTAGCATCTTCGATGAAAGAAACAAATATTTTTACCCAATTTTGGTACAGACTTTCGAAAACAAATAACCATTTTTTATCAGTGTATAAATGCGGGAACCTTCCCGTCCGCGTTCGGATCCCACCTGCGCCCAATCGGATTCCAACGTTCTTTACGACTATCGGAAGGTATCGGAACGTATTCACTCCGGAATCTGAATCTCCCATTTGTTTCCCGCAGCCATCTTGTGCTTTGGCAACTGATGGCAAATTGAATATTGCTAGGAGCAATACTCATATATCATTTCTTCTACTAACTGGGCAAAATGCTTAATATTAAGCCACACACACATACACACTATATAATATATATATATATATATATATATATATATATATATATATATATATATATATATATATATATATATATATATATATATCTCCCCCTGGGGATAGGGGAGAAAGAATACTTCCCACGTATTCCCTGCGTGTCGTAGAAGGCGACTAAAAGGGGAGGGAGCGGGGGGCTGGAAATCCTCCCCTCTCATTTTTTTTTAATTTTCCAAAAGAAGGAACAGAGAATTGGGCCAGGTGAGGGTATTCCCTCAAAGGCCCAGTCCTCTGTTCTTAACGCTACCTCGCTAATGCGGGAAATGGCGAATAGTTTGAAAGAAAAAAAAAAAAAAAAAAATATATATATATATATATATATATATATATATATATATATATATATATATATATATATATATATATATATTGGTATCTCTTCTTTTATCTCTCAATCTCTCGTTATCTCCAGCCGTACTCGTACAATCCCTCTTTTCAATCTCAATTCTTTTTCTTTAAAGGATATATATATATATATTTTTTTCACTTCTCGATAGTACAAAAGGTTCTTCAGAGGCCCCTGACCGGGAGAGATGCTCTCTCTCTCTCTCTCTCTCTCTCTCTCTCTCTCTCTCTCTCTCTCTCTCTCTCTCTCTCTCTCTCTCTCGAACAAAGAGATATACAGAGGGGAAGACAGACAGACAGACAGACAGACATACAGACTGACACATACAGAAAAACAAGCGAAGCTCCTGATCATAGCGCTGGAATATATGAACAACACACGAAGAGGATGACTGTATTCCCTTCCCTAGTCCCAGGGGTCGGTCCCGGGTCCTATAAGTGTCCCAAGACACTAGCATAAAAGTCCCTTAAGACACGAACCATAAGAGCGTCCCAGGACTACCATGAGAGCGTCCTAAGACACTACCATAAGAACGTCCAAGGACTACCATGAAAGCGTCCCAAGACACTACCATAAGAGCGTCCCAGGACTACCATGAATGCGTCCCAAGACAATACCATAAGAGCGTCTCAAAACACGATTATCAAAGCGTCTCAAGACACTACCATTAAAGCGTCTCAAGACACAACCATTAAAGCGTCTGGAGACAGCAGGACGTGAGGGGATTAGAGCCAAAAAGGTAAAAACATCTACTTAAAATCTCCCCTTTTTCTTTTAGCGTCAGCGGTTTTTCAACATTCAATTACTAAAAAAAAATTAAGTATGGAAAAGTCAATATTAGAGTAGCCTTTAACGATATATTTCTACGTAAGACTGTAATGAAAACGAACCTTAATCTGAGCACACACACACACACACACACACACACACACACACACACGTATAGGCAATACGTTTTTCCAAGTTCGTATTCGCTAGCGATTCATTCGGTACCTGGGTCTCCGTTCGCAAATGATGGCGGAGCTAATCGTTCCTTGGCCTGCGGGGTGATCAGCAGTCGTCTTCAGTCGTCCTAACTCAGCACACATCCAGGAGTCCCTTATGGAGAAAGGGGGAAGGGGGGGGGGATCAATGCCCCCAGATATCTGGGGGCTGAAAGTCTTCGACCGATCTAATTTGTATTTTCCTGGTGGCGTAGGGCTGGCTATTAGGGGGAGAGAGAGAGAGAGAGAGAGAGAGAGAGAGAGAGAGAGAGAGAGAGAGAGAGAGAGAGAGAGAGAGAGAGAGAGAGGCTGCCATCCATTTATCGGGACTGGGGAAAGGATCCGATTATCATATTGGAATCATCTGAATATATCGCAATCGAGGCGCTGAGAATTTTGCCCCCGTTGTGTCAGCACCGCCTCACGTTGCCAGCCACACACACACACACACACACACACACTCTTCAAGAATCTGGTCGCCATATGCGAAGGGGGTCGGTCTGGTGTGTGTGTGTGTGTGTGTGTGTGTGTGTGTGTGTGAGGAGGTGTCCTCATTAGCAAGGTTGTTGACCTTAGTTAAAATAAAGAACAGGATTACCTTCACTTCCCCATGAAGGATCAAGAATCAGGCGATCCCGGAAGAAAAAAATAAAAACGACGAAAATGAGTTAGCCCCTTTTTGTTTTTTTTCTCTGTCGTGTTTTCCTTTAAAATACCTGATGCTGCTGCTGCTGCTGGGGGGGCGGGGGGGGGGGGGGGGGGGGGGGGTGACGCCTGGATATTCACTTTGATGACATGTTTGTTTCCAGATGAGAAAATTAAAACTGAACCGAAGCGTTGTATTTTTAATTGCGCAAAGGAATCCTGTTTTTTCTTTTTTTTTCTATCGAAACTATATCGAATGACGGAATAAAGGTATGTCAACAAACAACAACTAAATAACAAACGATTAATAATAACCACGACCTGGTGATGTGCTTGACCACGGGAGGTTTGGTGATGGAGGAAGCCAGGCGGCCAGAGCCAGTTCTCTGACCCTGAGGGGTGAAAAAAAAAAAATAATAATGATAGTAAAGACAAGGGCGAAGATTTCTGGGACGATCACAATGTTTAGTAAGGCCTCCCCTCACCCCCTCTCCCCACCCCCCTCCGCGGCCTTCAGCGGCTCACCTGTGTGTGTGTGTGTGTGTGTGTGTGTGTGTGTGTGTGTGTGTATGTGTGTGTGTGTGTGTGTGTGTGTGTGTGTGAGGCAGCGTCCCGAACCTGACCCTCGGCTTTGACCTCGTCGTCACCGAGGCCCACTGGCTCAAAAAAAAAAAAACCGAATGAATTCTTTTCGGATCGAGATCGAGATCGACCCTGGTGGCTTCGTTCTCACTGGATTGGAACTGTGTTTCCCTGGGTGGAAGATCCCTGTTTGGCTTACTAAAAGGCGTCAGGAGGCGTCAGGAGGAGGAGGAGGAGGAGGAGGAAGACGTCGTGGACAAGGGGACTGGGAAGAGTGAGGGATTCCTGTGAGGCATTTACTAGTCGAGTCGCGCCTCAATGTTGGCCTTCCCCCACCCCAGTTGCTGCTGGTGACGTCACAAGGTAAACACAAAATAACATAGCGGGCTCCCCCACTCCTACCCCGCACACACACACACACACACACACACACACCATATAACAAAGTTAAATAACACAGCGGTCTGGCTCCTGCAACTAATGGGTCAAACGAAAACGTGAAAACCAAGTTTCCTATGCTAAAAGCTAGCTGAGGGGTGTAAAAATTGAAAAGAAATTTTTTTTTTTTTCATAGCTTGAAGTTAGTTATAGGGTCGAACATAGCAGGACTGGCTACACGTCAACAACAGACTGCTACATAGGCGGGTCTCCAGGACAGGTTCTAACAGAGGCAACAGAGGAAGGGCTTCCCTAGGTTATATGTCTTTAATAAGGCGTAATATAGGAGGGTCCTCCCATGCTAGCAGTCGGTAATAAGAGCAACACAGGAGGGGGGTAGCTCGTCTATGAGTCTACTGCCGGGTGTAACATAGCGACATGGCAAAAGGAAGGAAAGAAAAAAGAAAAAGAAAAAACGGCAACATTTCGTACCATATGACTACCAAATATCGTTCTATGACACCGTTCTTCTGATGCCATGGCAACTCGGGCGATGTCAAACACCTGGCGACATCCTCGCTCCCACTCTTGCTGGGCATGTCACATGGGCTGGCCTAACACACCGTCACACACTCGTGTTGCCATGTGGATCGAACCAGGTCGCCCATCGCTATCACCATTGCCATGAGGGTTTTTTCCCCAAGCACGCTCTCTCTCTCTCTCTCTCTCTCTCTCTCTCTCTCTCTCTCTCTCTCTCTCTCTCTCTCTCGGAGAGGATCAATACAGGGCATGGCGATCGCCACTGTACTCTGACATCACTATCATCATCATCATCAAGACGACGGTTGCCATCCATACTTTCTGCCGCGGTTGGGTCGTCGGAGTGTGTCGTTGCCACGGCTTGTGTCTGTCTGTCTGTCTCTCCCGTCCTTGTTCACCCGTCATCTTGGCCACCCACCGATCGATCGACGACCTCGTGTTTACACGCGCCGCCACGCACGCGACATTTATCTATCTATCCTCTTTCTCAACGAGGCTGTAAGATGATTTCTATCTGTCTCTTTCAGTTGAAGGCTGGCTGGCTCTCTCTCTCTCTCTCTCTCTCTCTCTCTCTCTCTCTCTCTCTCTCTCTCTCTCTCTCTCTCTGCGTTACGGCATGATCGTGCCACATGTATTCGTAGGTAGGTGAACACGCAGGTAGGGAAGTGGGTTGATGGCTACACACTTATCAGTTAATACGCCCTAAGCCCCACTGCGTCAGGGCAAATATTTCGACGTAGGTACTCGTGGCTAGGTAGGTAGGTAGGTAGGTAGGTAGGTAGGTACTCTCCCCTCTTCCTGCCCCACCCAGCACACACATAACACCCAAGTCTCATGCAAGGTTCAGAGGACATGCGTCCCCCCCCCCCCCCCCTCCAGCATCCGGCATCGTGAGGTACCAAGACCTGACCTGACCTGACCTGACCTCGCTCCTGCTGACAGTGTCAGGCTGCTGTGCTGCTGACTCTGACGACAGTTTCAGGTTGTTGTGCCGACACTGCTGGCAGTGTGAGGCTGACAGTCACCAGTCTGGGCCTTACATGCTTCTCTCTCTTGTGGCACCAAGACCAGATACCTGCACGATTTACTCTTTGAGGAACGAGCCATCTAATTCTCATACCAACTGACCAACCAACCATCTCTCTCTCTCTCTCTCTCTCTCTCTCTCTCTCTCTCTCTCTCTCTCTCTCTCTCTCTTTGAGGGTCAAGTCAATTGGGTGAGTTTGAATGGAGAAAAACTGGAGGAAGTGAAGTGTTTTAGATATCTGGGAGTGGATCTGTCAGCGGATGGAACCATGGAAGCGGAAGTGGATCATAGGGTGGGGGAGGGGGCGAAAATTTTGGGAGCCTTGAAAAATGTGTGGAAGTCGAGAACATTATCTCGGAAAGCAAAAATGGGTATGTTTGAAGGAATAGTGGTTCCAACAATGCTGTATGGTTGCGAGGCGTGGGCTATGGATAGAGTTGTGCGCAGGAGGATGGATGTGCTGGAAATGAGATGTTTGAGGACAATGTGTGGTGTGAGGTGGTTTGATCGAGTAAGTAACGTAAGGGTAAGAGAGATGTGTGGAAATAAAAAGAGCGTGGTTGAGAGAGCAGAAGAGGGTGTTTTGAAATGGTTTGGGCACATGGAGAGAATGAGTGAGGAAAGATTGACCAAGAGGATATATGTGTCGGAGGTGGAGGGAACGAGGAGAAGAGGGAGACCAAATTGGAGGTGGAAAGATGGAGTGAAAAGATTTTGTGTGATCGGGGCCTGAACATGCAGGAGGGTGAAAGGAGGGCAAGGAATAGAGTGAATTGGAGCGATGTGGTATACAGGGGTTGACGTGCTGTCAGTGGATTGAATCAAGGCATGTGAAGCGTCTGGGGTAAACCATGGAAAGCTGTGTAGGTATGTATATTTGCGTGTGTGGATGTGTGTATGTACATGTGTATGGGGGGGGGGGGTTGGGCCATTTCTTTCGTCTGTTTCCTTGCGCTACCTCGCAAACGCGGGAGACAGCGACAAAGTATAAAAAAAAAAAAAAAAAAAAAAAAACATCCTCTATATATCTATGTGTGTTATATGTAACAGAAATCCTACATATTTCTCAAGCTCACGACTCAAACCCCCTCAAAAGTTAGGCCAGAAATCGTGTTTTCCTTCCAGAGTCAACTGATTTATTTTCCAATTTCCAAAAAGTTTCCTTCTCCATCCACTGCATTTTCTCCCGTAACTCGACCCGTTTACCTTCCTTCCTCTTCTTGATTGCTGTACCATGACCCTTCCTAACAGAGAGAGAGAGAGAGAGAGAGAGAGAGAGAGAGAGAGAGAGAGAGAGAGAGAGAGAGAGAGAGAGAGACAGACGGACACACACACTGTTCGTAGCACAGGGATACGTACTGCGAACATTCATCATATTCCGTTACAGCGCGTCGTTAGCACGATGCCTATCAACATCTCATTAGCAAGCAGGAACTCATTAACGTGAGCGGCGGGAGGTGTCAGCGAAACCAATGCCCACCCACCAGTTATAAACTCTATACGCCAAGTTAATTCTCCAAACATCAATACCGCTGGTAATGAGGTACTGAGCAGGCCAGATGGCCCGTATAAATGGATCTCTAACGTGTCCTCTCATACATAATGCTTCACTATAGGCTTCTCTAACACACACACACACACACACACACACACACACACACACACACACATTCGGACATTCACTTGTTTACCAAATGGCGTCCTAGCTACGTCTCTTCGTTGTATATCAACTAACTTATATTTCTCTTTCGTGTCTCCATTGATGATGTGATTATTACACGAAAGTGCACTTGGGAACTTATTGTGTTTCATTTCCCCGTGGACGAATAGGAATATATATATATATATATATATATATATATATATATATATATATATATATATATATATATATATATATATATATATATATATATCATAATAAGGGCAGGTGCTCAAAGTGGGGAATCCTTCTTCCTGCTAACCATACGCAGTACCTGGATGAGTCCCACTCCTCAGGGGCAGAACCCGTTCTCTCCTTCTGCTCAATAAATCCGATTATTGTCCAGGATAACTGAATTAACATCTATACAAGGTATTACTGGTCCCCCGCCCGTCACACTGCTAGCGTTCACTCCCACATCATTACGTTCAGCGGCTGTTCTGGGGGGCGGATACCCTCCCCACTCGTCGCCATGACGGATGGGGAGATCGCTTGAACAAAGAAACACAAGGGAAACCAGTGTTGCATCAGAGTGTTCACTGTTGTGTGTGTTGCGGGGGTCCAGACAGATGGCTCCGTCGTGTGTACCCTAGCCCCTCACTTTAATCATTTCTTTATCACCTATACGTATTAATCCCTTCGTTTTCTTAATTCTCTCTTCTATTTCTTTATCACATGTCTATTCTCCCCAATGTGCTCTGCTTCCTCTATCACTTTTCATCTCTATAATCCACCCTCCATTTTCTATCACTTCTTTATCGTAGACACATATCGCTCCCTATGTTTTAATTCGTCATATCTGTTTACCCATATTATCTCATATTCTTTTGTTACTAATCGCTTCTCTTCATCTCTAAGTTTTCCTGCACTTGTTCCTCTTTCTCCCTAACTCTCATCAGGAAATGCGCATTGGAGCGACCGGTTTACGCAGCGTAAACGTGACACAGCCCCCTACGGCGGCTAATCATAGAGGGGGACGCAAGCATGATTCCCACAGAAACCAATCATAAAAACAACGCGTGATTCCCAGGGAGGCCAATCAAAGCACTTAATGAATACCATTAGACCGTAACGCCTCCAGAGAAATGAACACAGCCAGAATGACGGCTCAATTTATCGACTCTTCAACATTTATGTAAATAAGAGAATAAACAAAAAATAAATCCCAGGATTCAATTATCAGACATTTGCGCATACATGATGACTCACTTTTGAGTCATTCATTTTGCAAAGCACTAACAGTGAACGGGTGGACGCTTCCTTCTCATCACACTAACAGTGCCGCCCGTGACCCCAGCCAATGTGTCTGATCAACCCCTAACTTTCTCACAAGCTTCGCTTCCTCAAGGGAGAGACGTGTACATGTCTCGTCGCATCCCCTCTGAACCTTCGCTATACACAGGTATATATATATATATATATATATATATATATATATATATATATATATATATATATATATATATAATATATATATATATATATATATATATATATATATATATATATATATATATATATATATATATATATATATATATACCCCTCTCCCCCAAGTAATGCCAGGTATCTTTCAATTGATGGACAACCTCCTCCTCCCTCTTCTCCCCCGTGTGTGTGTGTGTGTGTGTGTGTGTGTGTGTGTGTGTGTGTGTGTGTGTGTGCCGCTTGTTAACCAAAACAAGAAAGCCACGGAGCACTTCTTCTCCCCCCCCCCCCGCACTCGCCCCATAACATAATTTCCCCCCACAATCACATCATGGTGACGCAAGCGAGTTGGAGTGGCGTGCGTCAAGCAATGCGTCCGGACACCAGCCTCAGGCACTTCCAGCGTTCCAAACCAAGCAACAACACCCATGAAAGAACTTCATTGGCGCCTGTTCGTTGCTCCCCAGTCAGGCAAAGACAACCCGTTTGCCCGAAGAAAACAGGGAGTAACGAAAACAATGAAGGGACTGCCTAAGCAAATATATACACAGGGAGGGAAAGAAGGAAGGAAGGAAGGAAAAGACAAAGGCAGGTACGAGTAAGAACAAAGAACGGGCAGAGGCAACAGGAACACAACGGTTGTATGAACAAGTGTTCAGCTTGAGAGCATGTTGTGGTGTGTATGTGGCCTGGGGAAGTAACAACCAGTGACAAGAGGAGTCAGCCCCTCCAACACAACATGGGGATCTGATGCTAACTTTTTAACAACATGGGATTAAAACATACTTAAATGTACGTAAAGTAGTTTAACCAGCTGGAAAAATACAAGGGTGAGTGTGGCTAAAATGTTTACCTTGAAAAAGACGACCCAAAACAAGGATCTATAAACGTCCATATATGAATCAATCAACCTGGATATAATACGTATATCAGGGTTGACATGATTGAGTCTAAAATGTGATTAGAGAAGAGGGAGAGAAAGATGGAATTTCTTCTTTTTTTTTTTGTGAAGGGGAAGTGGAAGAGAAAGTGAGAGGGCCAGGTTTGAAAGTGGAGGTTAGGTATGGATGTGATCTGCCCCTATCATTGTCTGATTTTCATATAGATGGGTCTGTAACAGAGCCGTAGTGTAAAAGGTTGATGTGGAAAAGAGGAAGGAGTGGCTTGTGGCTATATAAGAAAATGGATCTATTGTGATGGTTATGGAGAAAAAGAGTATGGAGATGCAACCAATGACGAGGAGTGTGCGTGTGTGAATGAGGAGAGTTACACACAAGCGAGAGAAGGTAGAGAGAAATGGAGAGTGAGGGAGTGTATGGGTGTTAGACCTGTGCAAGGATGAGGGTGTGTGACGGAGGTTACTGTCCGGTAGGCCTTTCTGGATACCAAAGGCGACACACCGGATGGAGATGAATACCAGGCAACCACGATCAATCTTAATTTGTTGAGGGACTTTGTGAAGGGCTGGGCATAAGGCTTCTAACACCCAGGGTAAGAACGGCTTAAATCCACCTCCTTCGCCAACACCTGCGGGTCTTAGGGATAGCGTGGGGTGGCTGGAACATAAGGAGAGCATGGAAAAGACGGGGAGCTTGGAGACAGCAGAGGAGGAGTCGGGTGCTCTCTGTCTTCTGCAGGAACACGAAAGACTCTGAAGACTCCTTCTTAGGGGATATCTGGAAACGGCAGCCCTTCCTGGTGTCTGAAACAGTTAACCCTCCTGGAACATCTGGACTGCGGAAACAGGATACACTCCTGGAACACCAGGTGTCTGGAGACAGTGGTCCTTTCTGGAATACCTAGTGCCTGGAAGCATTACATCCTTCTGGAACACCTGGTGTCTGGAAACAGTTAACCCTCCTGGAACATCTGGACTGCGGAAACAGGATACACTCCTGGAACACCAGGTGTCTGGAGACAGTGGTCCTTTCTGGAATACCTAGTGCCTGGAAGCATTACATCCTTCTGGAACACCTGGTGTCTGGAAACAGTAGCACCTCCTGGAAAACCTGGTGTCTGGAAACAGTAGCCCCTCCTGGAAAACCTGGTGTCTGAAAACAATATACGTTTCGTCGACCACCAGGCGTCTGGTAACATAAAACAATCCTGGAATACCAGCATCTTCAACACACTAAAGTATGACTCAACCCAGCAACTCCAAGACAGATGTCTCTTTCATGCAGGGACGAAGAAATAAAAAGGAGGCAGACACGTTGGCATATCCAACGATTTACCGGACGACAACTTCGTGATATCAGGCAATCTGAAATCAAATGTGACACAGACTGACGTTTAATATAACAAAATAACGTTAACCCGGGCAGGATTAACCGAAAGAAAAAACCCGACATGCAAGATCAAACACGACACACGAAAATATGTGAGGCAATTTCAGTTGAACTATCCCGCTTAAATTTAACGTATAAAATGATGAAAACGAAACGACCTGTCGTTGGCATATTACTTCATCCTCATCAGTTCAAAGCCTCCAGATTGTTTAATACTGTGTGTGTGTGTGTGTGTGTGTGTGTGTGTGTGTGTGTGTGTGTGTCCAGCATCAGTTCTCCCAGCCCAGACCGACCCCCTGACACTCCTGCCCTTCGTTTCCAGACTCCAGACAAACACTGGATATCCATCACTCCCTCGCTGGACTCTGGAGAGTCACGTGACCTTGGTGGCTCACCTGTTGGACTCAAAACAGCCTCGTTAGCGCTGGTTTACGAGACACGAACGGCCATTCGCCATCTGATCGCTCGTTTATCGAGCCCGTGAGGGCCAGATGGAGTTGATCATTCCTTTCTCAAGTTCATAAGCTCAGAAAGTGTATATATATATATATATATATATATATATATATATATATATATATATATATATATATATATATATCATACTGATGGGGCCATGGAGATGGTGGAGGCCTCGTACTGAAGGGAGGGGGGGGGGTATGCACTCCCTCCTAAGGAGGACACCCCCCTCCCCCCCATCAATAAACCCCTGCAGGAAGCTGGTACATTTCACCAGGGGGAGGGGGAAGGGGGGGGGAGACCTGACTCTTGGGGTAAGGAGGGTGGGTACTTCTGGAAGGTGAGTGGGTGGTGTCGGGGTGTCAGGCTGTAGTGTGGGTGGTGGTGGTGGGGGGGGGGCGGCAGTGTGGGCGGCAGCGGAAAGGACGCAGGGCCAACGCCGTGGAGGGGGTGGGGGAGGGGGGGTAAAGTAGCCATGTAGGCCTAAAAAAGAATTAGGCCCTAATGGAGAAGGGCCTGATGCTCTTTAATTGGCTGGAGACGGACGGGTCACCTGGCCTGTTAACTGTGACGCAGTCCTCGGGGAGCGGCGCTGGGAAGGCTTAAGAAATGTGACGAAGGGCAAAGTCTAGTTAAGGGGCTAAGGGCTGGAAAGGGCTTAACAATCGTCATGGTCTGGTTAAAGGCTGGGGGGAGACTCACTAAGGGTGAGAGTCTAGCTAAGGGCTGAGGGTCGGAGGACCTTAATACGGTTCAGGCTCTAGGTAAGGGTTAAGGGTTAGAGGAGCGATATGAAAGGTTCAGAGTCTGGCGTTGGCTGGGTTTAATAAGGGTAAGAATGGCTAAGGTCTCGGGAGGCTTAGCAAGAGTCACAGTGTGAGTTACAGACAGACAGACAGACATACACACACACACACACACACACACACACACACACACACCTTCCACCACGGAACTAATCAAAGAAGCAGATGTGCCGGAAGGCCGACATTTCACGACCCAATACACGAGGGAGGAGGAGGCGGAGGCGGAGGAACCAGTCCACAACGGCAGCGCTACCAGGCCCAGAGTGGGTGGGTGTTCACCTCCTCCTGGGCGGGTGAGTGTAGGCGGCCACCGGTGGACTCCCCCTCGATCCAAGCACCTCGCCACAATCAGGCAACAGATGCCAGTCTGGGAGGAGGGGGGCTTCATCTTCTGGAGCCACTTCGTATTCTCGCCCGAGCTGGGTGTTAAGTCCTCCAACCAGGGGAGAATATCAATTGGAGGGTTGGGGGAGAGGGGAGAAGGGGTGGGAGTATGTTTGGTGTTGTGTGCGATCATATCATCCACCAGACGCCACAAGTTTGGGCTACCGTAATGGTCACCCCAGGAGCACGACGGCACAGCCCTCGGGCATCTGAGGTGTGACGCTTTGAGCACGACAGTTACGACCCTTAAGAGCGCCAGTGCGTGCCCTTAACCGTGCAGGTGTGACCCTTTAGCAGCAAGACCGTAAGACCTTTAGCACGACGTTACGACCTTTGGGTAGGATGGCCTGCCCTTTGAACACCTCCTCTCTCGGACCACACTAGACATTTCGTACCATTTTTCAGACCATTTCGATCCCGAGGTACTTCTGCAGACCCAGAGGCAAACCTCGGGGTACTTGCGGACGCCTGGGGGTCCTGTGGGCGAAGGAAATATACGAAGGATATTTGGTCTCGTTGCTCTATATAACCATCATTACTGGCTCGGTAGACCAATCACCTCGTCTCTTCATCCTATACAATAGTCCACATCCACCACTCGTAACACTCAGGTTATCACCACATCTATGCCAACGTCGACGGAAACACGTGTCTTAATGCCAATCACTTCACCAATCTGAGCACCAATCGCCTCACCAATCAGAGTACCAATCGCCTCACCAATCAGAGCACCAATCGCCTCGCCAATCAGAACATCAATCGCTCACTAATCAGGACAACCAAGAAGAAAACCCAATAAATTTCATCAATTAGCCAATTAAGAGCCCAAGGACATGGGGGTAGGGGGTAGGGCCCTATATATGTGGGAGACAGAAAGAAGATTTCTCACGAGAGAGAGAGAGAGAGAGAGAGAGAGAGAGAGAGAGAGAGAGAGAGAGAGAGAGAGAGAGAGAGAGAGAGAGAGAGAGAGAGAAGGGAAGCAAGATGAGGGGAATGGCAAAGGCGATTGAGTAGAGAAGATAAAAGCGATGGATGAAATCGTGTCAGGGTAACAAGGCACTGGCGGGAGGGACAGAGGATGGGAAGGTGGTGTAGGAAAGAAGAAAAGAAGGAAAGATAAAAGGCTGAAAAGAAAAGGGTTGATGCTCTCTCTCTCTCTCTCTCTCTCTCTCTCTCTCTCTCTCTCTCTCTCTCTCTCTCTCTCTCTCATCCTACCCCGTCTTAGAACACCTGGTCGTAAAATACAAATGACAGTTGGAAGCTCTCGACAGCACGAGCGATAAGGCAATACAGACGACTTTCCGAACCCCTTTTCAGCACGTCGGTGCGACCTCTGGGTAGGAGAGCCGCGCCCCTTTTGACCTGACCCCTCCGAGGTCAAACTGAAGGCCGGGCCGTATCACATCCAGTGTCTCGTACCGTCGACCTCAAAGGACCGTACCGTCGTCAAGGCTCAAGGGTCACAGTCGTGTGCGTTGAGGGTCGTACCGTCGTGCTCTGGGGGGCGGGGGGTTAGTGCCCCCGCACGCATGGGTCGCACGGTCGTGCTCAGGGAAAACATACACCGTCGTGCTCCAGGGGAGGATAATTACAGGGGGGGAAAAAAGTTTTTTCTTTTTTTTTTTGTAGATACGACGAATTTCACAGTTTACCCACACGACAAAACTTCGTGGCAAAACAGGTTCCGAGTCCGGCAAGAACAACGGCCAACCGACCTGGCTCTCCTCCTGCAGGCGGAGGGGCAAGGGCGTCAACCGACCTGGCAATCCTGCTGCAGGCGGAGGGGCAAGGGCGTCAACCGACCTGGCCCTCTTGCTGCAGGCGGAGGGGCAAGGGCGTCAACCGACCTGGCCCTCCTGCTGCAGGCG
The DNA here is from genome assembly GCF_036320965.1 of Panulirus ornatus. Lineage (NCBI taxonomy): Eukaryota > Metazoa > Arthropoda > Malacostraca > Decapoda > Palinuridae > Panulirus > Panulirus ornatus. The sequence continues at coordinate 38,803,635 of NC_092269.1, forward strand.
GAGGGGCAAGGGCGTCAAGCGGAGGCAGTCTGGGGAGATGGAGATTATGGAGATGACAGGGTAGGACACGGGGGCGTTCCCACCTGCCCCTGTTAATCCAGAGGGAGAGCGGGCCACACTCCTGCTGGGGGGGGGGGTAGAGTGCTGTAGTCTTCAAGGACCCAGTAAGGCGGGAAATCGACGCCAGGGAAGGGGAGAAGTTACAAAGGTAAATACTCTGGATTTGAGAAAGGGTAATCCTATGTCAGTTGCTGAAGAGACAGTGACCCTTTACCTCTATGTTAGCTGAGACGGCAAGGGCAGCTAAGGTGCCAGGTATCTCCTTTTATCGACCAGTCACTAAAGGTTGGATGAACAGCTGGGTTGACTGTGGACAAGACTTCCGCAACCAGGATTCGAACCTACGCGTCAGGGTCAGGAACGCTAAACCGATACCCAACGGTCTTTGAGCTGACCCTTAGTACAGGTCTGGTCAAGTCAAGCGCAGTACTGTCGAACCCAAGGGTCGTCCCGTCAAGCACAAGGGTCGTACCGTCGAACTAAGGATCGTACCGTCGAGCACAAGGGTCGTACCGTCGAACCCAAGGGTCGTAACGTCGAGCACAAGGGTCGTACCGTCGAGCCCAAGGGTCGTATCGTCGAACCCAAATGTCGTACCGTCGAGCCCAAGGGTCGTACCGTCGAACCCTTGGGTCGAACCGTCGAACCCAAGGGTTGTACCGTCGAGCACAAGGGTCATACCGTCGAACTAAGGGTCGTACCGTCGAGCACAAGGGTCGTACCGTCGAACCCAGGGGTCGTACCGTCGAGCACAAGGGTCATACCGTCGATGCACCTGACCCGGAATCATTAAGGTTAATACCTCATAAACATGTTAATGGAGGCCACAACACGGGCTTCCCCCATCACATGTTTCTCTCCTCCCAGCTTCTCTCTCTCTCTCTCTCTCTCTCTCTCTCTCTCTCTCTCTCTCTCTCTCTCTCCCCTGACGTTTCCCCTCACTATCACCCTGGCTGCGACAGACCGGCTTAAGATCAACTTCTAGCTGGGTTCCGATGGGGCGATGGAGTTGGGAGTTTTATAGACGCGTGGCTCCCGCCTTCCGCTCCCCACCAGAGTCAGACGTGACCAGTCTCCCCGGAGATTTTTCTCCTAAACTTCAAGCCATCTGAGTCCTCTGTATTTTCATACAATATACGTTTCCACTATACTTCTCTCATATATGCTATGTATATATATATGTATATATATATATATATATATATATATATATATATATATATATATATATATATATATATATTCGACAGCTTCTTCAGGTTATGGTGCATAACAAAACTATCTACATTCCTCCTTGTTCGTATGGAGTAACATGTCAAACCGGGCCCCTCAAAACGTTGTATTCGAAACACTAAATACAGAAATAATATTCGAATGCTCATCAACCTAGATATTTGTGGAAACTATACCATTTTCTCCGTCTAACTTCATCATTAAAGATAACTTCATCATTAAAGATACGCCAAATAAAAGTGTGTCAAAAATACGGTTCCATTAGGAAAATATATTCATTAAGATGCTTTTTTTTACACGAAGAAAACGAGGAAAAATATTTACATCCTAATGAGTGGTGATGGTATTACGTCCCACTTCTAAACGAACAACCCTAACGTAACCTAACCTAACCATTGTTGAACATCATCAATATATATATTTCTTTTCTTTTCTTTCAAACTATTCGCCATTTCCCGTGTTAGCGAGGTAGCGTTAAGAACAGAGAACTGGGCCTTTGAGGGAATATCCTCACCTGGCCCCCTTCTCTGTTCCTTCAATATATATATATATATATATATATATATATATATATATATATATATATATATATATATATATATAGATCGCTGTCATCGCCATGTATACTCCTGTATTATCTGTATATATTTGTATATATCTGTATATATTTTTAACCTCTGCCTGCAGTTAAATCAGGAGAGAGAGAGAGAGAGAGAGAGAGAGAGAGAGAGAGAGAGAGAGAGAGAGAGAGAGAGAGAGAGAGAGAGAGAGATCAGAGAACCTGTCTGCCTTCCGATTTCTAATATAAACTTCTCGGGGCTTTGTGGGGCTCAATTCTCTGATGACTGAGAAATTCGATGAAAATCCTTACTGGCAAAAAAAAAAAAAAGAAAAAAAACAGATATCGGGCTATCGAATCTTGCCTTTAAAATCACTTAATATAACTACCTTCCCGGACCATCTAATCACTTTTATAAGGAGTTCCGATAAAAGAGTTTGAAAAGAACAATTTAGATCCTGGGAGGCTTGGAATTGATATAAAGTTTAATAACTTGGAATTCAACCCTAATCCTGGGACAGATACATTCACATTCTGTTTTTTTTCTCTTTACCTCTAGAGGGATTGTAAACCTTTACTAGAGGATTCCAAGGAGGGTTCGACTCTACAAACTCGGGATCTAATGATCATCATTATCTAATTGAAGCTTTAAGCGCGTGTGCGGCTCTAGAAGGTCAAGGGCGGCAGCTTTAACTTGAGTTTTCTATGGGACGTTGATACTAGAGGCCTTCTAGGGAAGGGTTTAACCCTAAGACTCAGGGTTTCCACTGGGGGTTTGCAACAAGGGTTCAGCTCTGATGGTCCGGTGATACAATCTCTTGGGGCTTCCTGACAGGGGTTCAGTGTCCCGGGGTTTCATCACTGTGGTTCAAGATCATCTTGGGTTCAGTGATGGACAATGGGTGTGAACAAACAAGACCTTTTCACCTGTTCCTGGCGCTACCTCGCTTAAATGGGAAACGGCGCGTGTGTGTGTGTGTGTGTGTGTGTGTGTGTGTGTGTGTGTGTGTGTGTGTATATATATATATATATATATATATATATATATATATATATATATATATATATATATATATATATATATATTTTTTTTTTTTTTTTTTTTTTTTTTTTTTGTCGCTGTCTCCCGCGTTTGCGAGGTAGCGCAAGGAAACAGACGAAAGAAATGGCCCAACCCCCCCCCCCCCCCCATACACATGTACATACACACGTCCACACACGCAAATATACATACCTACACAGCTTTCCATGGTTTACCCCAGACGCTTCACATGCCTTGCTTCAATCCACTGACAGCATGTCAACCCCTGTATACCACATGACTCCAATTCACTCTATTTCTTGCCCTCCTTTCACCCTCCTGCATGTTCAGGCCCCGATCACACAAAATCTTTTTCACTCCATCTTTCCACCTCCAATTTGGTCTCCCTCTTCTCCTCGTTCCCTCCACCTCCGACACATATATCCTCTTGGTCAATCTCTCCTCACTCATTCTCTCCATGTGCCCAAACCATTTCAAAACACCCTCTTCTGCTCTCTCAACCACGCTCTTTTTATTTCCACACATCTCTCTTACCCTTACGTTACTTACTCGATCAAACCACCTCACACCACACATTGTCCTCAAACATCTCATTTCCAGCACATCCATCCTCCTGCGCACATCTCTATCCATAGCCCACGCCTCGCAACCATACAACATTGTTGGAACCACTATTCCCTCAAACATACCCATTTTTGCTTTCCGAGATAGTGTTCTCGACTTCCACACATTTTTCAAGGCTCCCAAAATTTTCGCCCCCTCCCCCACCCTATGATCCACTTCCGCTTCCATGGTTCCATCCGCTGACAGATCCACTCCCAGATATCTAAAAACACTTCACTTCCTCCAGTTTTTCTCCATTCAAACTCACCTCCCAATTGACTTGACCCTCACCCCTACTGTACCTAATAACCTTGCTCTTATTCACATTTACTCTCAACTTTCTTCTTCCACACACTTTACCAAACTCAGTCACCAGCTTCTGCAGTTTCTCACATGAATCAGCCACCAGCGCTGTATCATCAGCGAACAACAACTGACTCACTTCCCAAGCTCTCTCATCCCCAACAGACTTCATACTTGCCCCTCTTTCCAGGACTCTTGCATTTACCTCCCTTACAACCCCATCCATAAACAAATTAAACAACCATGGAGACATCACACACCCCTGCCGCAAACCTACATTCACTGAGAACCAATCACTTTCCTCTCTTCCTACACGTACACATGCCTTACATCCTCGATAAAAACTTTTCACTGCTTCTAACAACTTGCCTCCCACACCATATATTCTTAATACCTTCCACAGAGCATCTCTATCAACTCTATCATATGCCTTCTCCAGATCCATAAATGCTACATACAAATCCATTTGCTTTTCTAAGTATTTCTCACATACATTCTTCAAAGCAAACACCTGATCCACACATCCTCTACCACTTCTGAAACCACACTGCTCTTCCCCAATCTGATGCTCTGTACATGCATTCACCCTCTCAATCAATACCCTCCCATATAATTTACCAGGAATACTCAACAAACTTATACCTCTGTAATTTGAGCACTCACTCTTATATATATATATATATATATATATATATATATATATATATATATATATATATATATATATATATATATATATATCCAATTACCTCTTCACAGATCTATACACGAGGCAAAATGTCATTTACTTACACACAAATAAACACTTCTTTTTGAAGTTATTTCCACCTGTTGTTGTTGTTGTTGTTGTTGTTGTTCTTGCTGCTGCTGCTGCAGGAGATTTACAATCCCTCTATAATTAGTAATCCATCAAGGCCTCGGGTAATCAGGAAGGCTCAGCGTCATCATCAACTAGCGAGGATCAGCGGACGACGGCCTTCGAATTGGTCTCGTATTAACACCTCCCCTGGCCACTCCCCTCACTCACTGACGGATATTCCCGACAGATATATACATCATATATTTACACACACACACACACACATATATATATATATATATATATATATATATATATATATATATATATATATATATATATTCAGTTGCTGAAATAATTGTGAAAGATGCAAGCCCTCGGAGGAAAGGCTTTTAAAATGCAGTCATGAAAAACGAATTCTTTCTCCCAAACTATCCGCAATATTTTCTTGCCTCTCCATCGCTCTGTACTCAGCGAGGAAGGGCATTCGCTTGAAATTATTACTTTCAGTGGGGAAAGTATGATTCAAAAAGTTCCTTCTGAAGTTTACCGGTTATGAACTCCCGCAATTCTACCGACAGAGGACATTAGCAGATGGATGGTTGACTCACGCACACGGACACACACACTATACTGGGGCACTGAAATAGAAAGCTGCTGGCATCTCTCTCTCTCTCTCTCTCTCTCTCTCTCTCTCTCTCTCTCTCTCTCTCTCTCTAGTCTTTTGTCAGTCCGACGAGCTAGGAGCCAAGGTCATCAAAACACTGGAGGGCACCTGTCCCTCCCGAGGTCAAGCCAAATCTTAAGACAAACTGGGAGAGAGAGAGAGAAAAAAAAAAGTGGTATACCATCGACAGGTCTGCCACTACCTCCTCTACCACTACGGACCCGGCGCTCGTCTTTTGTCAAACTGAGAAACTGACACGAAATGACAGACATTCCCGAAATGATGTTACTATAGCCTCTAGGCCAGACGCGCCACCCGACATAACTCTTTAAAAAAGTTACGGCTTGACGGCCTTTATATAAAGGTCGGCCACGTCTCTGGCTCCAACAAAAAAAAAAAAAAAAAAAAAAAAAATCCAGATATGGTAGGCAGAATACGTGGAGGCAGAGTGAGGTGGCTGCACCAGCGAAAACGGCGCAAGTGGGGAACATCCCAAGCATCGGGTCCTTCCACATGCAAGAGGAGAGATCCCCCAGGGTAGGGCGGGATGGGAAGCAGGACCAGCAACGCCTGTGATGAGGACCTTCCTCATGAGGGATAGCAAGCAACTGGTGTGGCACAGGTTAAGACAAGGTCTCCTCCAACGATGGGCCCGTCCAGCGTCCTCTGTCTGTGTCTGGATGCACGGAGGCGGGCGCGCACGTCTGCATGAGGTGTATGTGTACAATTACCTCAAACTCTGCCTCCGGAGATGAAGCTTGGATCCTGCCTGCCTTGGCCGGTCCGAAGGGCAAAGAGGCAGCATTTCCCGAGGACACCAGCTTTACCTCCGGCCTTGCTAGATGGCCAGCAACCAGAACTTCCTAATTGAACAGGAAGTTTTGTTTATATTCATCGACAGGTTGGTTCAAGGCCTTCTCGAAGGTTTCCTTTAACATTTCACTCTATTCCCAGGGAATGTCCATGGAACCCCCGGGGTGCAAGCAGCATTTCTTTTTCTTTTTTTTTTTTGGTGGTGGTGGTGGTAGGGTGTGGGGAGTAAATCCTCGGGGCTCCAGACACAGTAGATCCATCTCTGGGTCGAGGGTGATGACCTCGTACTGGGGAAGGGGGAGCTGCGGAAGACCCCACGATTCCCTCCACTTCTCTGTTTGTGGTGACGACGAGGAGTCAACCTTCCTCAAGGCTGGATCATCGTGAACGGACGGAGAGAAGTATAGTCAAGTCAAGAAGCCTTTCGCTCAAAGGTGGCCCCCATTCATTACCCTACTCCTGCATGGGGCGCAGTCAAGAAGGCTCCAGGAATACTAATACACACACACACACACACAGAGCCAAACATACGGCGATTTACGAAGTGATTCTTTACCGCTCTCCCTCCGCAGTCCAGACGAGCGAGTACGGTAAACACCGTCCTATAAACCTCAGTGAGTCGCCGCGACACGTTACCCCAGCCCCCTGGATCAGGGTAAAGACCTGCCGGAATCCCTCCAGTTCCCTGAACATTTAGGGAAAAGTGAATTTAATACAGTTAACTCATTTGGCTCTCGTTGGCATCCCCCCGACCCGAGGCACAGGGATGGGATGGGGAGGTCCGGCTGATGATACGGGCTGGAGAATTAGAGGAAGGGCGGGGGAGGCTAAATGAATTACGCTTTGTGGAATGGGATATGGAGAGTGTGTGCGTGCGTGTGAGGAAGGGCAAGTTCACCTCAAGGCCGTGTAAAGACGAGAAAGAAAGTGTATTAGGGTTAAAACCGCAGAAAGGGAATACTTAGACAGTGTACAGAAGGAATATTAAGGGTAAAGAGAGGCTGCTTACCCTTGTGAAGAAAACAAGGGAAAAAAAAACACGTAGGGTGGATGTGCAGGCAACTGATAATACCACTCTCACTTGTATATGGTAATATTTACGAATATGTCAGCTGTTCACGAGAGGAAACATTTTAGAGCGATGAGGAAAACACAGATCCATTCGAAAACAAGTATCTGAAGTGAAACCTACGTAGCATTCATTTATGAGAGTGTTTACACGGGTTTCTTAAAAGCTTTAACAGGTTCTTTTAAAGACGTTGAGAGATGTTTTACTTTACAAACTGTCTCTTCGACCAGAGGGAGCCTTTGGAGAAGGCAAACTAGGGCGACTGCCCTTGACCTTACAATTCTGTGTCAGCTACATTATGAATATCGTATGAAAATAGTTTCGGTGCATCTTCATGGACAGGGCAAAGTAAAACTGGAGTCGAAAAATGTTCGACTTTGTTTAAACATGATCTAAATCATCTTGAGGGCCTCGCATGAGTCTCTCACCCACGCCGCCCACCCAGCGGACTTCAAGACCACCCCTGTCTCTCCCACACTCTCCCGTCGGCCTCATTAATTAAGTTCAAATCTAAACACCTCAAAATCACTTACAGTCATATAAAGAGAGAGCTAATTGCCCTCCGCGTCTCACCAAAGTAACTGTTCCCACAGGCGACTAACCCTCGTTTACAATCGGAAATAAAACACCCTCATTTCAGTCTAACTCACACGAGGCCAATTACATCATTCGCAAACGACACTTAAATATTCCTCAAAAATCGCAACAACTTTACGTGCATGAGAGTGAGAGGAATGAGCCGGTCCCCTGCAGTAGATTAGAGGAGTAAAATGAGAGGAACTTTTACAATACTTGTCTGAGATTTCCTCTGTCTCGGGCGTTTCTCGAGAGGAACGGGTTAATAATTTCGGGTGCAAGGAGGCCGGAAGGGCGAACAATCCTCGCTACATATGTCTTAATAATGGAGATTACTCTCTCAAATTAAGCTCTTCCCTTCCTACCTTCCTTCCTTTCTCCTCCTCCTCCTCCTTCCCCTGGCTCAACCCAGCCAGAGGGGCGTGTCAGTTCTAATAAGGTATCCCTGAGGTCTTCAGCATCAGCAAGAGCCGATATGTACGCAAACACATGCACACAAAGCGAAGGACAAACGATGGGAGGCTCCCGCACCCTCCGTGCTATAAAGATGATAGGTGATTGGTGGCAAAGGAAACACAGAGACCTAGTGGAAGGGAGGCAGCGATTGGCTGAGCGATACGAGGGCACGCACGGAGGGGAATGGAGATGATCCTATCGTAGGATAAACATGATTCCAGTTATTTCCCCAAAACAGGGAAATGGAAAATACGTTTCTGTCACCTCGAGGGGCCAGTGAGGGGAGGTTGGAGCAAATATCTCCCTGGCAGTACATGGCGGAACTAGATTACGTAGGACCTGGTCGTCTAGGGCCAGGTTATCTTCTGGAGGCGACCTGATGACCTAGTGTCAGGTCATCTGCTAGAAGTGACATGGTGACCTAGGGCCATCTGCTGGAGGCGACCTGATGACCTAGTGTTAGGTCATCTGCTAGAAGTGACATGGTGACCTAGGGCCATCTGCTGGAGGTAGCCTGGTGATCTAGGGCCAGGTCATCTGCTACAGGTGACCTGGTGACCTAAGGCCACCTGCTGGAGGTCAGAAATAGTATCCTAAATTCATAATTCAGGTAGATGGAAACAGGAGGGTAAAGCAATCCTCCTGGTTGGGACCTGACTACTGCATCAGCTGACCCTCAAACCTGACACTCAAAAGGGGTCAGGTCAAAGTTAGGGTCGTGCTGGAAGATCATACCACCGTGTTTAAGGGTCGTGCCACCGTGTTCAAGGGTCGCGCCACCGTGTTCAAGGGTTGTCCCATAGTCCAAACGTGTTCTAGAGTCGCACCATCGTGTCCAGGAGTCATACTGTCGTGTTCAAGGGTCGTACCACCGTGTTCAAGGGTCGTAATGTCGTGTTCAAGGGTCGCACTGCCGTGCTCAAAGGTCGTACCACCGTGTTCAAAGGTCATGCCGTCGTGTTCAAGGGTCGTACCCTCGCGTTCAAGGGTCGTACTGTCGTGTTCAAGGGTCGTACCACCGTGTTCAGGGGTCGTACTGTCGTGTTCAAGGGTCGTACCCTCGCGTTCAGGGGGCTAAGTTGCTCCAAAAATAGGATGAACACTCAAGTTCTGAATCGACCCTCCCCTGAGCTGCGGTTGCATGAGTCAGGTGTCTGATCTTGTTCACTTGTTCTACTGAACAATTCAGCAGTCTCCGCTAGCAAGGCTCTGGTTCCCAGCGACGTCACCCAACGCTTTTACGTCAAAAGGAATTCTCACAATTCCCTTTTCTTCTCAGTTTACCCTCTCTCTCTCTTTCTTTTTTCCCCATTTCACCCACTGGATGTCCCCTTCCATATACGCAGGGATTTAATGGTTCGCGAAAAAATGGCTAGGAAAGGGCTTTTTTTTTTTTTCTAAAGGCAGGTATCCACACATCTAAACACCGTTTCAGTCTTCCAAGTTTGCCACAAGTAACGCACCCGGACCCCAGGCCAGATGTGGTTGCATTTAAAGAGCGAAATGTTGGAGTGAGGTCGGAGGCCTCTCCCGCCGACACCCACATACCATCAGTTCCTGTTTTGCGACAGAGAGGTCCCTTTAGCCACGGCGGTACGACCCCTTCAGCACAACGGTGCGACCCGAGAGTGCGAAACCGTGAGGACGACGGTGCGAGGCATTGTGCCCAACGGTACGACCCTAAAGCACGACGGTGTGACCCTTGGGGACGAGCGCCCGGCCCTTGACCTTAGCCCTAAGGGTCGTTACGTGGTGCTCAACGGCTTCAGGTCTCTCCTACAGGAGGTACTTTGAATCACAATCGACCCTTTCCAGGTCACATGGGAGATACTCGGCTTCGTCTAGACCAGAGCAAAGGACTCCCTCTCTCTCTCTCCCTCTCCAGCCGTAGATATAAATGCTAATCTTATAATCAAGCTGACGGCCTGTCCCTTACCGTGTCAATACTTGCCTTTGAGCCCAAAATAAAGTGTGTGTTCGTCTCGTTCTACTGCAGAGATACATCCCTCTCACCACGACAAAGGAACAATTCCCCGCCCCAGAGCAAACACCTCAGTGGTCGGCCAAGACCTTCCCTCCCTCGCACGTGCGTATCCACCTTCAACTCATCTCGTAACAATAAAAAGAATATCTTCAATATCCTGGATCATGATCTCCCTCCCCTCCCCCCACACCCATCACGTCACCTAAAAGCAATTCTGCACATCAACATGATGGGAGCAGTGGCTTCAAGCCTTATCATTAGGTCCTTCATATAAAAATGGTTGTCATTCAATTACGAGAACAACTTTTCACCTTGCTTGCTGATAAGAGATCTACTTTTTCATCGCTTTTTTTTTTCCCCCATTAATTAGAGAACCAAGTTCTCCTCGCTGGCTCGTGAACTTGAAAAACAATTTCCCCTCGCATGCTCATCACCCAGAGAACTACTTTTCCTTAGCTTTCTCGTCAGTTAGAGAACCAATTTCCTCCTCATTCCCCGTCTAATCATAGAACCAATTTCCTCCCTTCGCTGATGAATTTCGAAACCCAATTTTCCCCTCTTTTTTTTCCCCATCAGCCAGAGAACCAATTTCCCCTCCTCCCTAACTCATCAGTTAGAAACAGCCCTGCTCATCACACAGAGAGAACCAATTCATCCCTCGCTCCTCATCAGTTAAGAGACCTGTCCTCTCTCTCTCTCTCTCTCTCTCTCTCTCTCTCTCTCTCTCTCTCTCTCTCTCTCTCTCTCTCTCTCTCTCTCAAGCCCGTCGTCTGAGGCACTTAAACACGCAAGCGGGTCCAACAAGGGTTCCATGCCTCCCTCAAGCAGCCTCGGCCCACTTAAAAAAGAACTGATCTCCCCATAACGCGCTTCACCTTCTCGCTAAACAACAGGCTATACTTCACTAAACAACAGGCTATACTTCACTAAACAACAGGCTATACTTCGCTAAACAACAGGCTATACTTCACTAAACAACAGGCTATACTTCGCTAAACAACAGGCTATACTTCGCTAAACAACAGGCTATACTTCGCTAAACAACAGGCTATACTTCGCTAAACAACACGCTATACTTCGCTAAACAACACGCTATACTTCGCTAAATCAGTTTTTCATACCCGTTATATTTTTTCTTTTAAGAACAACACAACGCTATTTCAGTTTATTCCGGACTCATTTTTTTTTCCTGTGGAATTACATTGCATTTCTGCCAAAGATGTTTACTGACACCTTTCTGATTCTCAGAGATGCCTGACGGTGCTGGAATCCTCTCTCTCTCTCTCTCTCTCTCTCTCTCTCTCTCTCTCTCTCTCTCTCTCTCTCTCTCTCTCTCTCTCTCTCTCTCCTGCATTACTGCACCTGATACTCATTCATGTTACAACTCTGTTTACGGCGGTCAAAAATCAATTTGTTATTAGCATAACGACCCCTGAGCACCACGGTACGACCCCTGGGTATGATGGCTTGGCCTCTGGCCTGAACCTCAAGAGGTCAGGTTGGAGGCCATAAACCATTACGCCTAAGGATCGTAACCATCGCGCTCCAGGGTCGTAACGACGGCGTTTTCAAGGTCGTGAAACCGTGCTCCAGGGTCGTAACGAGGGGTTTCGAGGTCGTACCATCGCGCTGCAGGGTCGTAGCGTCCTGCTGAGGGGTTTAACAAAGACCAACTTTAAGTGTCACCACCTGACATTTTCGCTGATGCTCCGTCAGCACCTTTCAACGTACACTAACAACCCTTAACCTCACGTGAGCAAGCGTGGCTTTTCAAGGTCTGGCTGCCGGATGAGGGAAAGTCTCTGAATTCTCCTCGAGCCGTCGATCCTAAGGGATAAGTGATCACACCCATTAACAGGTCTGGGGCTAGACCGTATCGAACCTGAGAAACATCGGAGCGTATATCAGCCAATACCACTGACAGCCAAACATTGTACGCAAGTTAAACATTCGCTTCTATATAAATTTACTCAACATTACCTTCCTGGGCCTTGCGCACATAGTCATCATGAGCGCATATCTATGTTACAGAATGTACGATAATAATGTAATACATGACTTGCTTGTGGGTTGCAATTATGTATAACAATATTCGATGGAGGTAAATCTTATCTCATCCCACGTCGAGGTGGGGAGGGGAATATAATATCCCCACAAACCGAACAACAAAATTGCAAATGCTCTCGCTGACGGAAGAGACGAGGGGGAAGAGAGAGAGACATCTCCAGAAAGCCTCGTTATCTCTAAAAAGTCTCTCACGAGGAGAGACGGTTGTCTGGTATATCGCAAATATAACAATGGACGCTCGAACCATGAGGGCTTAAATTCCTTGACATCTGCGTGTAGGTCACCGAGGGGGGAGGGGAGAGAGAGAGAGGGAGAGAGAGAGAGAGAGAGAGAGAGAGAGAGAGAGAGAGAGAGAGAGAGAGAGAGAGAGAGAGAGAGAGAGAGAGAGAGAGAGAGAGTGCGAAGCCGTCGATCTGTCTCACAGATCAATGGCCCAAGACTGATGCTTGTGAAGTATGACCTCCAGTGATGACCATTTAATTAGAAGGGTTAGTGGAACGAAATCAGAATCTAGAGTAAGGATACTCATTCTCGTATCATGTCTCTAATCATAAGGACCTTAATCAAGATTTCTACTATTTCCAAGCTTGCTTTATCCAATGTCATATATCTAACATCGCCAGATAATGACAACTTAACTGCGTTTAAAAATACGACATGTTAAAACTACGCCATTTTCTCTTCAAGATGCTTACAGTGCTGTGACTTTCAAGGCCCTCCAGCCCTCTGTGTCCCAATGGCTACACATGAGTGCTAACCAGGAAATTCATCAAGAAAGGTGTAGGGAGAAAGTGTACCTACCACGCAGGAGCAACATGAGGGGTCTCAGGCGAAGGAGAAAGCTGACGATGGAAACCTACGAGCAAACTAAAGATATAAAGTGAAAGGTGTATGATGTGGGTTTACCATACCAATAAAGAACACAGGTATCCGATGACAGTATGCCATGTGTGAGGTAAACTGTGTCAGGGTGTGTATGGGTCCAAGATACGTAAGAGGAGCAGACGAGAAAGCAGGGCAGTGGGTCCTTCCCTCCCAGGGCCTGTCTGTGATGGGAGGGCAAATACCAGAGGAAGAGGACACGCATGGCGCAGAATGGAGTCAGTCGCGGACATGAAGATAAATAAATGGGTTTATCATCTCCATAAACGCATCGACGATGAGCCACACAGAAGGCCGGAGTGATGGTATACGAGAATAACAAAAAAAAAAAAAAATTAGCATGAATCAACATATGAGTCCGCTTAATTGATGGAGATACACAGTGTCACTATATTGATAGTCACGTCCATAATTAAGGGATGAACTAAGGGGCAAGACAAAGGGTGCGAGCACCCCTTAACCAGCCCCACCCTCCCCCCATCCCACCCCTTCCTCACCTTCCCCTCACCTAACGGCCGGTTTGGCCCCTCAGGGTGCAGTTCAGCCGTGCGTGAATATATGTAGTCCTGGTATATTCACATGAGAAACACGACCGAAAATTATCTTAAGACAACACGGGGAGGCTCAGCCTCTGCACCAGATAAATCTTCAAGACCGTATATATATATATATATATATATATATATATATATATATATATATATATATATATATATATATATATATATATATTCTTAACATCTTCAATCGTTACTGGCTCATGATGGCTTTCAAAACCCTGTGCGAAATATACACACATCATAAGACGAGAATGTGGCCATCAGCATCCACAAGAGACCCATCTCCGTCAGCGGGGCCATGAAGAGAACCCCCCAGCGGGGACCATCTTCTGCGGGCAGGGCGTGGGAGAGACCCCGCCAGGAGTCGTCGTCATCTGCCGCGAGACTCCAGGTCGAGACGTTCCAACACGGGGCGAGACAAAACAACGGTACAGTTTACCTCGTCTCTCTGCTCCTCAACTGTTTGTCCAAAATACCGCCACGTGCCTCGCTTTCTTAACGTTTCATTCATTTCTCCTATTCCTTCATTCCCTTCCTTCGTTCTCACTATTCTCTGCCTCGTATTCATTCATTCAGTTCTATTTCATCTTTATCTAGACACCTACATCTACAGCCTTTCCGTCTGCGATCTTTTACAATATTTTTCATACCGGAATCATGTGATAAAATGGGGCTGATGCGAGGGAATAGAGGCATTTAAGAAATCTATCCAGGAAAGAACGAATATAAGAATGAAATGAAGGCATGAAGTAAATACCAAAGCGAGACGACGAAAGAATACAATCGTATACTAGACCGCGACCGCTCGCTGAATGTACTAAAGAGGCGATTGGGAAAATTCCAAAGCCATTTTACAAAACCATCTTGACACAGAGAGAGAGAGTCCTCATTCATTCCTTCGAGAACAGAAGATTAGAGAGAGAGAGAGAGAGAGAGAGAGAGAGAGAGAGAGAGAGAGAGAGAGAGAGAGAGAGAGAGAGAGAGAGAGAGAGAGAGAGTGTGTGTGTGTGTAAGCTATATAATTTTGGGGAAGCTCCTTTCAAAAGGAATCTCCCTCTCTGTCTCGCAAATGGACTTTTTCACTTGCCATCGAAATTTATGCTGGCGGAGTCTAATAATACCAATATATATATATATATATATATATATATATATATATATATATATATATATATATATATATATATATATATATATATATATAACCACAGGAAAATGAAATACGATAAGTTCCCAAGTGCACTTTCGTGTAGTAATCACATCGTCGTTTCTCATTTTCTTATTTCATTTGCAGCATATACTTGATCACGCATATATAATCATCCAGTAAATATTATTCATTCGATGAGGGGCTTAATTTCCACTCAGCAGGGAATCATCCCCCCCCAAAAAAAAAAAAAAAAATCCATACATTTTTCGTACCACCGACGAAGGAAACTCAACACATCTCGATATTTCTAAAAGAAGAAGAAGAGGAAGAAAAAAAAAAAGGAAACTTTTTTTCCTTTACGAGGCAAGTCGATCAATCCGCAGATAAAGCGAACAATAAAAGAACACATGAGTTGGGAGGGGGGGGCTTTGAGGTTAAGGGAAACTGTGGGATCAAAAAACCTCGAACGATACCTCAACCCGGGTTGGGGAGAGGGGAGGGGAGGGGAGGGATGGGGAGGGAGGCTTCCGTCCCACAATGAGAACGTCTCATGAAAATGGTGGGCTCTGTGTACATCTGTATCATACGTCTCTGGCCAGAGTGTATTTCTGCATCGTATGTGGCTGGGTCGTGTATTTCTGTATCATACATTCCTGGGTCGCGTATTTCTGTATCATACGTTCCTGGGTCGTGTATTTCTGTATCATACGTTCCTGGGTCGTGCATTTCTGTATCATACATTTCTGTGTCGTGTATTTCTGTATCATACATTCCTGGGTCGTGTATTTCTGTATCATACATTCCTGGGTCCTGCATTTCTGTATAATACATTCCTGGGTCGTGTATTTCTGTATCATACATTCCTGGGTCGTGTATTTCTGTATCATACATTCCTGGGTCGTGCATTTCTGTATAATACATTCCTGTGTCGTGTATTTCTGTATCATGCATTCCTGGGTCGTGTATTTCTGTATCATACATTCCTGGGTCGTGTATTTCTGTATCATACATTCCTGGGTCGTGTATTTCTGTATCATGCATTCCTGGGTCGTGTATTTCTGTATCATACATTCCTGGGTCGTGTATTTCTGTACATCACGGAGGGAGGGAGGGAGGGGTGGAGAGGTGGGGTGGAGGACCCCCCATTAAACACCAGAGGCACCACCATTCCTGCGGCTGCTGTGTGATGGTCCTTGCAAAGGCTCAGGTGTAAAGTTTACTGAGCCGCATCCCCTCAGGACGAGAGAGAGAGAGAGAGAGAGAGAGAGAGAGAGAGAGAGAGAGAGCAGACCTCCAGTGGTCTACGCGACGGTGATCACTTACAAAAGACCCTAAGACATGCAAGACCACACAGAGACCCAAGGTCCAAGGCGAGGTGACCAGCCTTCCCTCAACACTACTTTAAAAAGTATAAGTCACGAAATGAATGAGAGACATGAAATAAGTAAGAAAAATGGGTCTGGAACGCTACTTTACAAACAATATAAGCAAAACACTTAATTCCCCTCCTCCCCAAAAGTAAATGCAAAGACTTCAAGTGCCTAACTCAAGGCACTGACCAAAAAAAGACACTGGTAACCTCTCTCTCTCTCTCTCTCTCTCTCTCTCTCTCTCTCTCTCTCTCTCTCTCTCTCTCTCTCTCCGGACCCCTCCCTATCATTCAGCCTCTCCCGCGCTCTCCCAGGGAGAGGCAATCACGTGCAGACAGCTTTAACACAGACTTTGAAAGTCCGCACCCAGAATGTCCCCCCCTTTGCTCCTCCTCCTCCTCCCTCCAAGATCCGCGGTCCCGTGGCCTTCACTGTTTACTGCAAGAAACGCTCATTGATTCGTCTCTGCCTGTGACGTCATACTTCAGGATTACCTCTGATTGGTTGAGGAGGGGAGATAAATTCTCTGACGCAAACCTTGCTCCTAAGCGGTGATTGGCCAGCAAATATACGAAACTACTCACATACCCAGTTCCCTCCTGCTCATTTCAAGACGGTATCCCTGAATCGTTAGATCCACATGTAGATTTTTATGCCGTTGTGATATATATATATATATATATATATATATATATATATATATATATATATATATATATATATATATATATTCAATCTTAGCCAATACTAATATAGTGCTATTTATCTTTACAGATATGCGGTCCTGCTGGGAACCACGACTGTGAACTAAGAATTAACCACAGCACAAATCTCTCAGGTATCATGCACAAAGTGTCGACAACTGGTGACCCCCCCAAAAAAAAAAAATATGATGAATGAGTGAACACTGAACTGAGGCTGTGAATGGGCGGGAAAGAAGATTAAAAGAGACGATGATTTATGCACACACAGACTAAAAACATTGCCATCAACGATGAATGAACCTTACAGATAACGCTGTGGGAGTGAATCTGCTTCATCCCAGTGATGAGTCGTTCTTAAAGTGATATGGAGACACGCTCAAAGTACCTGAAGGCTGATTAAGTACAACCATGCCAACCGTGACTCCCTGCCAGGGAGTGTTTTAAGTGTTATAAGTGAAACTGTCCAGCAGGAGAGGAACATTATAAAGAAACTGGTGAAGCCACTTGGGGGGTTAGAATGGTGGAGGTTCGAACCAACCCGGGTGTCGATCTCTTGGGAGTCATTAAACATTCAATGTAAACACTGAATACTTATATCAGGGCCACACTTCCGCAACACATACTCCTTCCTAGATACACAACCACCTTCCTAAATACCCTAATTACCGACACACTTCCTCTAACTACATCCCTTTCTCCACACACCCTAACTACACCCCACCTTCTGTAAGTATCCTTAACTACTGACCTCTTCTAAGTACATCCCTTTCTCTACAAACCCTAAAGACTCCTCCACCTTCCCTAAGCATCCTAACCCCATACCCACCTCCTCTGGACGCCATAACTTGTCTTCACTAAACACCCCCGAACTACAAACAGCCACCTCTAAAATCCCTAACTACAGCCCCACATTTTCTACCAAAACTCAACACCCCATATTCTCGAAACACATCAAAACACACGCCTACCTTATCTAGACATATATACAGACATATACACACACACACACACCTCTTCTCTACACCTTTACTGAATACCCAGATTTTCTGAATATTTTAAGTACACATCCAACCTTCTCTAAACACCCTTAACTACACAATCACCTTCTCGAAACACCCTAACTACGCATAAAGGCAACACCCCTTGTCACTCAAGTCCCCCACGACACATGCAGGTCCGCGGCACGACGCAACCCCCTCACTAAAACAACTATGACGAGAAACTCCGCTAACGGCAGGCCGTCCACGATGTCTACCAACGGCAGTGGCGGGAAAACGGAGAACAAAACCTCCACAACGGGAGGGAACGTCAGCAAAAAGAAACAGAAGAAGTTCGGGGTCTTCAAGACCAGTCTACCCAGGAACCTGAAGGAGAACTCCCGGGCGGAGCTCCTCAGCCCGTGCGCCGATGAAGTCCCCTCGCCCAGGGACGTGAGCAGCGGCGTCCTGACCATCCCCACCTCGGCGTCGTCCCCCTCCCCGACGGCCTTCCTGCCGGAGGCGTTCCTCACGGACACCACCACCTGCGCCTCGGCGGCCGGGAAGAACCTGGCGTGCTGCAATGGCACTACCCACAGCGAGGTCAAGGTCGTCAGAACCCAGAGGTAAGTACTCGTCCCTTGGATGCGAACCACTTCTACAGTTTCTCATTTCCTCCTCTTCCCCCCCTCTACCATGTTCACTGGCCATAAAGAAAACGCGTTTTGCAGAAAAGGAGAAGACTCACGTTAACCATCCAGGAGAAAGAGAATGGGAATTCTACGGCAACCTAAGACCTCACGCCGCATCTTGCGTCCGAGTCCCAGGGAAGAAAACGGGGGAAGTATCGCGTTGCATCTGGAAAGTCGCCAACCCTCACCTACTTTTTCATCCATCTCGGGGGGAAAATCTCGTCTGCATTTTCCTTCCCCGGGTAAATGAGGTTGTCAGACCGACGTACGTCGTCCTGCGCGTCCAACCTTTCAAAACCCCGACCAATCGTCTCTCCTTATACCTCCCGACTCGTGCCTCGCGCCGCGTCCGCTGGCGAATTCTTGGCGCGAAAGGCTGTAGGGGAGGAAGCGCTCCCGAATCCGCCATCGCAAGTACTTTCGTAAACCTTCCCCTGACGAAAATCTGTGCCATTTTAATTCTCATTACTCGATCCCTCCTTAAACCCTCTTTTCCTGCCTATGAATGGAATACGTGGTGTTTTCAAATGCCTTTACCGTGCCTTCCGTGTATACACGGCAAACGCAGGTTCGCAAAAACCTGGACTCTATGGAGACACCATCACAGTCCCCGACGACAGACGCACGTAAACAAAAGACGACGCAAGACGGCGCATCCCGTGCGCTCCGGGACACCACGTATTCCCACTACTTTCCCGCACGTGTCTCCTTTGTTGACATATTCGTGATGGTGTTTATTGGCCTAACTTCATATCTCGTCCTCCAACCTGATAGTATATTTCTTTTTAACCACTCCAACCAGACAGTAATATTTATCACATCTCTCACAACAAAAAATCTAATTTTCTTCTTTTTTTTTTGGGGGGGGGGGCTGGGGGGAGGGGAAGTATTTTGAGGTATATTTTCTTGTGACAACTCGACGGGCAAAAAAAAAAAAAAGAGAAAAATAATTAAAAATCAACGGGAGAAATAATTTTGGAAGGGGTCCTCGATTACTTTCATAATTATGTGTATCATATTTACTGTTCCTCGAGGAGAGAGAGAGAGAGAGAGAGAGAGAGAGAGAGAGAGAGAGAGAGAGAGAGAGAGAGGGGTAAGAGTTGCTCCACCAACACACACGCACACACTGCTGGCTGCTCACATCAGCCAGCCTCGCGAATTAGGAAGTTGTGCAGAATATATAAAAAAAAAAAAGAAAAGAGAAAAAAAAAGAGAAAAACGCTCCACCGTCCATCATTTCTCTTTGACAGGAAACTCATCTGCCATGTGAGAGAGACGGCTGCTCTCCCAAATATCTCCCACGAGTATTTACACAGCAATGACAAGAATATTCTTCCAGATAATATTTTCTTTTAAAATACACGTCTATCACGCGCTCCAGGACAAGACGTTTTCTTTTTGTATATCAAAGGCTCCCGTCATCACGGACAAAAGCCATTCAGCGAAGCCAGGCTTAAATGAAACGTAAAAATGGAGGGAGGGAAAAAAAGACGTAAGAGTCAAAAAGAGAATAAAACTTATCGATTAATTTTGGAAGAAAACGGGAAACCTGTTTTTCAGGAAAGGGCAGGTCGCAGCTCTTAGGAACACAGAAGAATAAAAAATGGTGTATAGAATATATGAAATATAACTTAAATTTATTTCTTAAAAGTTACCTTTGGACAAGATGTTATAAGAAGCTCTGCAAAGTTCATGCGAGGTCCCCTGGTCATGCCAAGCGCATGAAGTCGATGACTGTTGCTTCCAACAGTTTCTGTGAAGAGATGAGCCTCACGAGGATTAGCCGTTATGATGTATCTTTACTCCCTTCGTAAAGCGATACTGTGGAACTCTCTTCCCTCAATCGTCTTTCCCCCCGTCTTTCCATTAGCCTTTTTTTTAACCCTCACGAGTCGGATTTATAAAAGGGGTTCACACCACACCCTGCGGTACGCTATTTTGTTTCGTCAACGCGAATCATTTTGCCTTTCAATCTCGGCGTCCAGGATCGCCGGGAACGCACTGCTCTTCTTGCTGGACTTCGCCTCTGCAGTGGTTAGATCCGTAGAGCTTAAAAGACTCCACCTGCTGGGCTGTGTCATCGCCAGCAGACGTACGTACAGGGGAACAGTGTAGCGGTGGGATCCATCGTTCGCAAAAGGTGTTCATCATCGCCCAGCCTCGAAGCCTGCGGGGAACCCTGCTAAAGGTGTCCTGGGATTGCATAATTAATCATACATGAATCACCTCGTATAAATCACACCACGGCGGTGCGCATGAATATTCCGTGCTCAACAAGAGAGGGTACATACACACACACACACACACACACACACACACACACACATATCTCATTATCTAATCAGCTCTTGAAGTTACACTTTAATAAAACGCAACTTATTTGCATAAATACATATTCTACACAGTTTCGTCTCGTTCTTACCATGTTCTCATAAGCTGTGTTTACATGTTCTACCACACCTTTGGCGAGGCTGTATCACTGCGAGTATCAGTCCTGCCAAAGTTCTTATTCCAATAAAGTCCACATCTTCCCCTTGCTACTGAAAGTAGCGCAGCCTTGGGCGGCGAGTGTCTTACGAAAGACGTGCTCGGCAGCCAGGACACTTCGCTACAACCTTTGGGTTCCACATCTGTGTCATGTGACACCACCCATCCACAGCCCTACCACACCTGTGCCCTAGTGCCACCACACTCCTGCAACACGTGTGCCGCCACGGCCCCACCACATGTGCACCACGGTGCCACCTCGTGGCACCACTGACACCTCCCTTCCTCTGTCCCTGCTCCAACTTGATGGTGGCCTTTGTCCCAGACAATGGCCGTCCCCCCCAGCTCTTGCCCTGCCATGCTAACGACATTTGTATTGCGTCACTATCATCTGCAGCCGCTCCCCCCCCGTCTGGCAATCTGGACAGGATTTGCTTTGGCTGCCTCTTTGATATAATCGCTCGTCCCCTCTCCTCTCTCTCTCTCTCTCTCTCTCTCTCTCTCTCTCTCTCTCTCTCTCTCTCTCTCACACACACACACACACACACACAAGGTTTTAATAGGATAAGCATAATTACCCCCCCACCCCCACGCCATGGGTGATTATACTCAATCAAGGTCGACCCAGGAGATGTTGCTCATCTCCTTAGGCCTGACTGTGGCGGAGGTGTTTTCGGCGTCAGACCGTTTCCGGGGTACGTTGCTCGTGCTGTTCTACTGGCCTCAACCTTCCTCTTCCATCCGGCGGGTCACATACTGGCAAGCCCTCACACTCGCTGCTCCTCCAGTGTGACGGAGGCGCTGTTACCTCGCTGGGATCTCACACTGCCAACAGGTGCATCCCAACACACTGGCACCGTCAGGTCGATAACTAGATTATTGCGACCCCCTCTCTGTATCACGGACGACGGAATACTACTGGGTCGTGTGTTTCCAGACGCCGTGTCGAACCCCTTCACGCTTCAGCCGATGTCTTGCCGTGTTCTTAATGCTGATTTGGCAAGCATATTGGGTTCCTACGTTCCGAGACGAGATGTCGAACCCGTAATGGCTCAGTCAATGTCCTCCTATGCTCTTAATGGTATTTTGGCAGGGAGGGATATAGGGTTTCCCTGCTCCAACAATGCGAGGCATGAATCTTAATGCTTTAGACTGTGTCTTCGTATGTCCTTAAAGGTCTCTGGCAGGAATACAAGGGTTTCTGTGTCCCGAGCAAGAGGTACCGAACACTCACTGCTTCATTATGTCTTTCTGTGTCACTGAGCTTGTTCTGATCCGTCCTTTCTGACTTAACATTCATGGGTCGCTGCCTGGGTAGAGGCCACAGTGGTTCTAGTTTGAGAAGCATGACACTGGGGAGGGAGCAGCTGTGGTCTAGGCACCGTGTGTTACTATGTACAGGGAGTGGTCATTCTGATCTAAATAGGTACTACTAGGTGAAGGGTTGGGTGGTTCTGGCCTACACAGGTGTTAGGAGGCGGATCTTTTAGTAGTCCTGGTCTGAACAGGTGTAGAAAGGGCGTCACTTGAAGGGTAAGGGTGTGTTTGAAGTCTATGGACAAGGTGTAACATCCAGTCTACACAGGGTATCATCTAAGGGGTAAAAGCGTGGCTCCAATGAGAATGGGAAACTTCAGGATAAACTGGTTCCAATATAAAGTGTCCCGTCATGTTTGAATGTGTTTCTGATTCTGTAAGGGGCGTGCACTCTCTCATCTAACCCTGTCACTTGATCATATATATATATATATATATATATATATATATATATATATATATATATATATATATATACGTTGGTTCATCCAAGTTCTTTATTTCTCGTTATTCTTCCTCTTGTCAGTCTTGGCTCATTTCCTCATTTCACTCCCATCTTTACCAAGTCATTACACCTCCGCAGTTCACCTCGCGCCTGGCCCTTTCGGTAACTTCTAAGCTCTTCAAGTTATTATAATTTCTCTTCTTTTTTTTTCTTCTTCTTCTTCCCGGTCTGGCCAAAGTTTCCGTGCGTCCTGCTGCAGCACGGAGGCGCGCCCGAGGCCGTGTGATGTCGGAAGCTATCAACGGTGGCCGGGAGGGTAAAATTCCACCAACCATTACTCCTGGAAATTGCTGAGTTCTCTGGTGATTGGCTGTACGTTGCCAACGTTGGCTCCCCTCCTCCGGAGACGTACGTGTTGACGGCTCCAGAAACTCGTCAGCGGCACCTTTCTCCCTCCCTCCCTCCCATCTCCTTGAGATTTCTCCTTCCATCCCTCGATTTCTATATCTTCCTTCCCTCTACTTTCTTTTCCATCTATTTCCTCTCTTCTCCATCCCTATATTTTCGATCTCGCTTTTCCAGTTATCCATCGATACTTCGTCTTTCCATTTGGGAGTGTCAGCACACTCCTCTCTCTCTCTCTCTCTCTCTCTCTCTCTCTCTCTCTCTCTCTCTCTCTCTCTCTCTCTCTCTCGCCTCCCTTCCCATACCTCACAACCTCTCCACTTCAGACACCCTCCTACCATCCTCCGTCACGGCTCCTTTTCCCCCTGACACCTCCCAACCCCCTCTCTCTATCCACCCTTTCAGTCCCTCGTCCACGACCCGTCTTTCAAGCTCCCCATATCCTCCCCTCAACCTAGCTACCCCTGCCAATACCCCTCTAACCCACCCACCTCTCTGCCGAGGCAGAAGGGAGAAGGGGGGGGGACGTCATTATCAAGTGTCCTCTCTCCCAGCA
The DNA here is from genome assembly GCF_036320965.1 of Panulirus ornatus. Lineage (NCBI taxonomy): Eukaryota > Metazoa > Arthropoda > Malacostraca > Decapoda > Palinuridae > Panulirus > Panulirus ornatus. The sequence goes on from NC_092269.1 coordinate 38,827,411, forward strand.
TGGTCTAAAGTGCCCCCCCCCCCTCCCCTCGCTTGTACAGGCCATCTTGTTTACATTCTCCTGGAAAAGGGTTTGCTTACACTCTCTCAGGAAGAATTTCTATACCTCCATGTTTGTTTCTCTCTCTCTCTCTCACCCTCCCTCCCTCCCCCTCTCTCTCCTCTCTCTCTCTCTCTCTCTCTCTCTCTCTCTCTCTCTCTCTCTCTCTCTCTCTCTCTGTACCCACAGCCTTCACCATTCTGTTTCCCTCCACAAAACTAGATGAAAACCTGCAAACGTTATCGTGATACAGATATTGGGGGAAATTCTTTTCATTTCTATATATCTTCTCTTTTATTGCCCTGTACTTCCAGCCTCCCCGTTCCATAGTTCCATAAGCCTAATCCTTTACAAATCACACACACACACACACACACACACACACACACACACACACACACGCACACACACAGCCTCAACGTGGGCACGGGAGGGGACCACGGTTTTGCCAGGCCATCCACTTGTGTCCTGAAATTCGTAATGGTGCATGAACTATCCCAAAGTGTCTTCCCGTTTTCTCTAAGACGCTCTCCGTTTTCCTCCTCGACTCCCACTCTCAGTTCCTACTTCATATTTCTAAACCATTTTCTCTGAAACCCGTCGAAGTAGAAAAAAACACTAATAATTACAGGAATTCAAAATACGTAGAGTGAGTATAAATACTGACATAAAAGGGGAAGCTAAACCTTTACCATTATTCTAAGGTCACTTTTATTTGTTTCTCCTTCAAGCGTCAGGGCAGAACAAGGGAGGGAGAGAGAGAGAGAGAGAGAGAGAGAGAGAGAGAGAGAGAGAGAGAGAGAGAGAGAGAGAGAGAGAGAGACTCGACACATGGTGCCTCCCTGCCGGGCGATGGGAGAGAGGCATTTTTATCTGACACCCGAATATTCACATTCCCTCACCGGGATTCCAACCCATGTAACTGGATACGGACGCATGGGGGCATAAAATATGGAACGAATATTTTCCCTGGGAAGTGCCGCGTCTGCAGATGACCTCGCGTTTTCTATGCGGATATTTTTCCTCCGCCACCCCAGACAAGTCCCTGGTCTTCAGACGGTGCCGCGTTTTCTATACGTTACCGATGACTCTAGTAAACTTTCTTGGCATCTGAGTTGAGGATGTGTACAATCAAAACCATGTTGATATTAAGGACAATCAGTGGAGGAACACGAGAGATAAATCTGTACACAAGGGAGATGAGAATAGAGAAAGAAAGACAATGTAAGTTGGAGAGAGAGAGAGAGAGAGAGAGAGAGAGAGAGAGAGAGAGAGAGAGAGAGAGAGAGAGAGAGAGAGAGAGAGAGAGAGAGAGAGAGATGGGGAAAATCAAGCTGTGGATCTTGAGAATAAACACAGTGTGAAAGGAGGCCGTAGCAGGAAAGCTCAAATTTCCCCTTAGAAAATCAATCCTGCCTTCTGTCTTTTCCGTCCCAAAACCTGAGTTGCGTTCCTCCACTCAAAAATGGTTCGCACAAGATTCACTTACAAAGATTCCCTGAGAGAGATAGAGAGAGAGAGAGAGAGAGAGAGAGAGAGAGAGAGAGAGAGAGAGAGAGAGAGAGAGAGAGAGAGAGAGAGAGAGAGAGAGAGAGAGGTTGGGTTGGTTTGGCGAATCTTTCCTTTACACATACATTTTTCTCTTCTCTAATTCTATGGGTGAGAACTTTTAAGAATATCTTAAAAATCAAAACTCTCTCTCTCTCTCTCTCTCTCTCTCTCTCTCTCTCTCTCTCTCTCTCTCTCTCTATACTCTGGCTACGTGGTCACGGTCGAGTGACGTCCTCTGTGAACGGCTTGACACAGATGACGAAGACGCTGGTTCTCCGTCTGCCTTTGGGTGGGGTGGGGGGGGGGGGGGGGGGGGGGTGGAATACCTCAATGGCACCTGGTGTTAACCTAACCGTGGACTGGTAAGATGAACGTTTCCCGTGCATCTGTTTAGCGCCCAGTCTGTGGAGAAAGGAGAGCGGGAAGAGTCCTCATCAAATGGGAATCTTTAAATCACAGGAGTCCCCCCCTTGGTGACTCCTCTCTTTTTTCTCGTTATCATTCCTTCAACAGGTTCAATTCCAGGCAGCTGGACAGAGGGCCATGAATATCTCTCCCGATTACCGGCTTGAAGGGACGGCCTTTGTAGGGAGTTGCCTGGAGGGAGGGGGCCAGCTGGAAGTTTCCTTTTCTCTCTTTTTTTTTTGAGTGTTGACCGGAGGGGGACGGGTCTCGGGGAGTTTGAAGAATCTGGGAGGGGGTTGGTTGCACCGCTCTCTCTCTCTCTCTCTCTCTCTCTCTCTCTCTCTCTCTCTCTCTCTCTCTCTCTCTCTCTCCCTCCAGTGCGGTGAAGGAGGAGAGATAAACAGAGGGAGGAAAGGAGATAACACCAGGTCTTCGGGGATCAAACCAGCTGCTCCAGTGCCTCTGATGTGTGACATTAATAACGATAAACTACCAATCACCATGGCGGCTCTCCACGTAATGATACATAACTACGTCGTGTGTGTATATGTACACATACGTCTGTGCAACGCTTCCATCGCAATGAGGGAATCGTAAAAGGCATCCAAAACATGTTTTTAATACGAGCATTTCTTCCTTAACGGTTCTTTAACAACATGTTTGAGCGACCTGTGCGCGCCTCGGAGTATATTCACAGGAGGGGGAAAAAGTATTAAGCAATCTACGATATGAAGATGAGATGACAAAAATTCCCTGGCGCATGACGAGAGCTGGGCATGGCGAAGCGGTTCTCCGCGATGAACTGCATATTGAAAAAAAGAGAGAGAGAAAAGGAAAAATATTACTGCTTCAACGGAACTCACACACACACACACACACACACACACACACACACAAGGGCATTCGTTTTTTGTTTTTCGTTCGTAAAACAACAAACGGTATAAAGTTTCGCCCACTGCGCCACCAAACGTCCAACACTTTTCAGTGCCTATATATGCCTGTGTGTGTGTGTGTGTGTGTGTGTGTGTGTGTGTGTGTAACATCCACTCTTGGACAATGATGGATGTGTATTTTTCCAAGCAAGAGATTGTAAAGCTGGTGAGGCTCTCAGGAACAACTCCCACTAACTTCTCCGGGTACAATGTTCAAAACAACGGCCTCAAGTACCCTTGGGTCCGTCCGGGAAGTGACTGGACTCTGGTACACCCAGGTCCTTGGGTGAACTCCACCGATGATGATACATCAGCGGTGGTCAAACTCGAGGACAGCCTCGTACGTCTTCTGGAGGCTTTTGTTGGTTGATGAATTGGTCTTCAAGTCTTCTGGAGGCTTTTGTTGGTTGATGCCTTGGTCTTCAAGTCTTCTGGAGGCTTTTGTTGGTTGATGAATTGGTCTTCAAGTCTTCTGGAGGCTTTTGTTGGTTGATGAATTGGTCTTCAAGTCTTCTGGAGGCTTTTGTTGGTTGATGCCTTGGTCTTCAAGTCTTCTGGAGGCTTTTGTTGGTTGATGAATTGGTCTTCAAGTCTTCTGGAGGCTTTTGTTGGTTGATGAATTGGCCTTCAAGTCTTCTGGAGACTTTTGTTGGTTGATGAATTGGTCTTCAAGTCTTCTGGAGGCTTTTGTTGGTTGATGCCTCAACCTTCAGGGTCTTCAAGAGGCTATGGACGACTGATACCTGAGTCTGAAGTCTTCTGGAGACTATGGTTGACTGGTGACTCAATGACTAATGCTGAGTCTGAAGTCGACTGGAGACCATGACTGACTGATGACTCAAGTCTTCACGGCTTATCGATGACTTAGTCTCAGGTGTTCCGGAACTTATGGTTAGCTGATTCTTTAGTGTATACGTCTTAAGGGGGCTTTGGTTGACCGATGCTTCGTTCTCAAGTGACTGATGCTTCGTTCTCAAGTGACTGATGCTTCGTTCTCAAGTGACTGTTGCTTCGTTCTCAAGTGACTGATGCTTCGTTCTCAAGTGACTGATTCTTCGTTCTCAAGTGACTGATGCTTCGTTCTCAAGTGACTGACGCTTCGTTCTCAATTCTTCAAGAGCCTACGGTCGGGTGATGATGGCTCAGTCATCTAGTCATCGGGAAACTCCCGGCAGACAATGCGGTTCGGCAGGAGATTCGAACACCCTCCATAAAGCGGAAAAAACAAACGCATCAGGGAAGTGCACAGACGAACACGGCAGCAATACATCATCAACGACGAAAATGCTGCAGCTGAAAGGAATAAAGGGGGGGAGGGGAGGGTGTGTGTGGGGAGGGAGGGTGTGTGTGTGTGGGGTGTGTGTGTGTGTGGGGGGGGGGGGGAGTTTTCGTGTATTAAAACTATTCATCTCTCAAGAAACGTCCTCAACACGCAAACAGATTTTCTTCTTTTTCATCAATGACTTGATTTCCATCTCAAGGATGGCGAGTGGAAAAAAAGAAAATGAAATAAGGAAAAAGATCGAGGAATGGCTGAGAAGAACAGCAGTAAGTCATGGTACTATGGTAACAAGCCATGCAAGATATGGTAAACACATATGGTCCTAATGTACCAAGAGAAAATCGACTGAAACAGATATCACTATTGGAAAGTGGAAGGAAATGAGATTAAAACTAACCAATAGCAAAATTTACTAAAAATACATGAGAACCTAAACGAGAAAAAAGCACTGTTAGGCTTACACGTTACGACGGAAGATATCAGCGATACAAAACCCTAAACAAATACAAAAATGACTAAACCCCTCTGTATTCTCCGGCGGGTTGGAGTGTGGACTCGCCTCAAGTGTATGTATATATATATGCAAATGTACGGAAATTTCAATATCATCTCCGTCGGCTCCCGACATCCAGTTGTCCCCCAGACCCATACAACCCCCCCGGCCCCCCCAAAGTTGCACGAGATTAAAAAACTTTTCAACCACGGGGCGTGTGGACTGCCAAAGCCAGTACTGAGATACTTACACTTTGAGACACTTTGCCTTATTGTCTTCCCTCGCTGGAGCGACGTCTACATGAACACCAACCAGAGGGAAATATACCACATATATATATTTCAGTCGAAAAATCCCGATCCTTACGAACGAGTAAAGTGAGCTCTTCCGTGACGGAATGATTAATTAACCAACACTTACGCAATACTGCGTCTCTAAGACAATGGTGGTATTGATCACCCGAGCGCGCACACAACACCTGTGTTCTCTGTTCTAGGATCTCGCTGGCAACACAAGAGGTGGAACAGTGCGCCGCCACGACGCAACAACAACAACATACTGTGTATCAGGACGAGATCCAGGTTGACCACAAGTCCAGCGCTCGGACAACCGGGGCGTCACGGCGCGAAGCACTGTGACCTCAGAGAGAGAGAGAGAGAGAGAGAGAGAGAGAGAGAGAGAGAGAGAGAGAGAGAGAGAGAGAGAGAGAGAGAGAGACCATTTGTCGCGCCTGGCGTAGAATTCGACCACCAACACATGACCAGTAACCCACATCATTACCAAGAGGAGCCATTCTGCCCGTATCGCTGGCTGACACACACACACACACACACACACACACACACACACACACACACACACACATACACACACACACGCGCACTCTCACACACGCCACTACCCATCACCGTTCAACGACGGCTCGTTCAACCTCCACGCCATCACCCATCAATGTTCAAAGGCCGCTCGTTCAACCTTCATACCCTGGATGGCGTGGTAAAAAAATAAAAATCGTATCCAGTGTCACTGCTCTCTCTCTCTCTCTCTCTCTCTCTCTCTCTCTCTCTCTCTCTCTCTCTCTCTCTCTATATATATATATATATATATATATATATATATATATATATATATATATATATTAATTTATTGGATCGTATATGTACTGGAAGTTTAATGGGTGGTTTATGTCCCAGAGGTTTAATGGATCGTGTACGTCCTAGAGGTTTAATGGGGAGGTGCAAGTCCCCAGAGGTTTAATGGGCTATATAGACATGTACTGTATGAAAAAATGCGTGTTAACCCCGTCATTCATTTCAACAATAGGACGTCATAAACACGGGCTTCGAGGTAATTACATATCCAGGAAAATTACCCCCCTTCCCCTTCCCGCCCTTCCAGAGAACATGAATGAAAAGAACAAATAATTTAGTGAGTATATCTCTCCACCTCACCCTCACGGGACCAGACTCCAACGCATAAAATAACCAAGACGCAGGAGCAGTGGGGAACTACGGCTTGCGATGGTCCAATGATCGTGTTTTATACATTTTTCAGGCCGGCCGGGGGTCTTAGGCCACCAGCAATCTCGGTGGTCTCTGACTTTAAGTGTTTCAGGTCTTGGTAAGAGACCCTCACGAGGGGTGAACACACTCAAAAAATATCCCTTCGTAAAGGCACCGAGAGTGGAACAGACTCGTGGTTATGAACGGGAATATAAACACCAACCTCAGAAATGTGGCGGGAAGAACGTTTTTTTTTTTTTTTAAACGTTACTGGATGTCGCTAAGATCCCCCAGGAAACAGGGAGAGACGCAGACCATCCGGATGGCACACCACAATACCGAGAAGACCCGACAATATCTCGTCAGCCCCCAAAAAAAAACAAAAAAAAAAAAAGGATTTAAAAATAGTCATGAAAACAGTACAAGACGGGAGAGGACTGTAACCTTGGAGGGGGGGTAACGTGATCACTGTAAGGGCGCTAATAATCCTGAGGACCCGCAGCAAATGGGGGGGTCTCGGCACAGCAGGGCCCCGGGTAAGGCGAGAGCATCCGGCACCAGCGGAGGAAATGGTAATTCCCGTGACAGTCTGAGGTACGGGAGGACGTCATGTTATCCCTGGTATACTTCACCTTTACGGCAGACGTTTGTGAAGACCCGTGTGTGTGTGTGTGTGTGTGTGTGTGTGTGTGTGTGTGTGTTGGAGGTAAAGGTTGGGCAATGGACGTCTTTCCCATCCCAGTTCATGGCTGACTACTGTCGTCTTCCTTTAACTATGTCAACTATTCTTTACGAGTCTGACCCGTACTGAGGGTTTTCTCTTTGGTACACTAGTCTCCACAGCCCATGGGGTCTACCTGGTCATTACCGGTGAGTGGAGATCTCCTGCGGGGGGGTCAGGAGTACGACCTGGAGAGGGTAGAACGGTGGACGACGCCACGTCGAGTGGAGTCAAGATAGAGGACGGATGACGGGGTGAGGATGCCATGTGGAGGACAGGTGGATGGATGATAGTGTATCAGGTGGAGAGGGGGTTGACACGTACTGGGGTGATCATCGGAGGTGAAGATGAAACGAGAACAGGTCTTGAGAGGGGCAGGTCTTGAGAGGGGGCAGGTCTTGAGAGGGGCAGGTCTTGAGAGGGGCAGGTCTTGAGAGGGGGCAGGTCCTAAGAGAGGCAGGTCCTAAGAGAGGCAGGTCTTGACAGGGGGGCAGGTCTTGACAGGGGGCAGGTGCTGACACCTTCAGACGGAATCAAGGACGGACAGATCAGCCTTGACAGAGGGAGGTTTTGACAGGCGTGGCTGGTGCTTACATCGAGGCCGCCGTACACACCTCCGGGAGCCGGGGAATGATGGACACCCTCGAAGCGAGAACACGCGCACGGAAAGTTAAGTTAATCACCTGCCATTCAAAATATCTGTGTAAGTTTACAGCACGTAACACAAAGGTATATGGACCGTATCATATTCATAGCATGTAATACCTTCGAGATATTTTCGAGCTAAAGTGACTGTACGTACGTCACGTGTGTGTGTTTTTTTTTCTCCCCGTATATTGTTCGCCGTATTCACCGGAGCCTGGCGTGCGTGGCCGTATATGAAGGACGGTCTTCGTTGGACAACAAGGTGATGGAAGTGAAAGCCTTTTTTTTCAAATATGTTTTGATGTTTTCCTTTATATGGATATGGCTTTAGGAGAGCGAGAGAGAGACAGTGTGATTTTGGGTTATGGACGAAACATATTGGAACAAAAAGTGTGTGTGTGTGTGTGTATATATCTGCAGTGATCCCGCGCGGAAGTAGAGAGAGAGAGAGAGAGAGAGAGAGAGAGAGAGAGAGAGAGAGAGAGAGAGAGAGAGAGAGAGAGAGAGAGAGAGAGAGAGAGAGAGGCAGATCACGAGGGATGCGTTGCCAGGCTTCGTGGGTGCGTGTGTGCATCAGAACAGGGGAGGAGAGGGGTGCGTTGGAAGGGTTCGTCTCCCCCTATGTGTGTGTGTGTGTGTGTGTGTGTGTGTGTGTGTGTGTGTGTGTGTGTGTGTGTGTGTGTGTGTGTGTGCATCAGAACAGGAGGAGTGAAGGGTGCTTTGCAAGGCTTGGTTACCCTGAGGGGGTATGGTATCAATTGACTGCCAGATAAAACCACGGGTCTGGAGGGACCCACAGTCCGGGTCTGGAGGGACCCACAGGCCGGGTCTGGAGGGACCCACAGGCCGGGTCTGGAAGGACCGCGAGGTGGAGGGAAACACGAGTCATCAAAAGGATAACCGAAAATGATACACCGTAAATCAGTTTAGTGAGCCATCCTCAGAGTGCCAGAGGAGGAGGAGGAAGAGAAGAAGGAGGATGAGGAATAGGAGGAGGAGGAGGAGGAGGAGGAGGAGAAGAAGGAAGAAGTAGAAGTAGAGGAGGAGGAAGAGGTGTCATAACGTGGGAGGCACTGCTAAAAAAAAACTCGCGACGAGAAGTTCCACTCGAAAGCAAGCTAGTTCCACGGTAGGAAGCGGGGAGAGGAGCGGGGAGAGGAGCGGGGGGAGGAGCGGGGGGAGGTGGAAGGGAGAATAAAGACAGAGAGAGAGAAAAAAAAAAACCCTGTAGAGTGAGTGTGTGTAAGAGGTTTGGTGGCGGCGATTAAGCACACGATCCCTGACGTGGGTCCCTGAGTGTGGAGGAGAGGTCTCGCTTCCTCCCTTTATCAAGGGTGGGGGCAGGGTGCTCGGCCGCTGGGGGGGGTTCAACCACTCAACTGTATCGTGGGAAGGTGTTACGCCTCACACACTGCAAGGGGCTCAACCAGTGACTGTGGCGCTGAAAGAGTTCAACGAGTGACTGCAGTGTTAGCAAGAGTTCAACGAGTGACTGTAGTGCTAGTAAGAGTCCAACGAGTGACTGTAGTGTTAACAAGAGTTCAACGAGTGACTGCAGTGTTAGCAAGAGTTCAACGAGTGACTGTAGTGCTAGTAAGAGTCCAACGAGTGACTGTAGTGTTAACAAGAGTTCAACGAGTGACTGTAGTGTTAACAAGAGTTCAAAGAGTAACTGTAGTGTTAGCAAGAGTTGAACGAGTGACTGTAGTGTTCGATGGAGTTTAAAGAGTGACTGTAATGTTGGGGGTGGGGGTTGTGGGGGGAGGGGGGAAAGATACTCGAAGCTGACAGTGCTGGTGGCTGCGTCAGCCCGTCACTGTCAGCAGAGCCAGCAGGAGCGAGGCCCCGGGGTGTATGGCGGCGATCTAAGCTCCCCAAGGAGGCCGGGGAGCGTCGTGTGTGTGTGTGTGTGTGTGTGTGTGTGTGTGTGTGTGTGTGTGTGTGTGTGTGTGTGTGTGTGTGTTCACTGACTCTGAGAGTAAGACGTTCTTTCATTTATGACCGAACACTGTCTTACATAACCCAACACAGATCATAAAAAACCCTTCAACCACAATAACAACATCTACAAAAAAAAGAAAAAAAACTCAACAAATTCTTAAAACTGCCGTCCAATCACTGCCGTCTGCTGGATTAGTGACCTACTAATCACAGAAGGTCCCTCACACTCTCCCTCCCACGCGCTCTCTCTCTCCCGGAGTGGCCACCTCACCGTAAATCAAGACGGAAACATGTGCGAAAGACGAAGGGCGACACTCTCAATGGCGGGCCAAACTTCCCTGAGAAATGTACAGTGAAATGTATATATGTGTGTGTGTGTGTGTGTGTGTGTGTGTGTGTTCAATCTCCATCCCATCCTCTCCTCCTCCCTCCTCCTCCTTCCTCCTCCCTCCTCCTCCTCCCTCCTCCTCCTCCTCCTCCTCCTCCTCCTCCCGGGTCCTGCACACGAGGCTGCAGCTTCCCCGGCCGAATGAAATTTGTAGCGCTGGGGGACTAGCGCCGGGCGCACGTGTCAAAGGAATGTACCCGGGAAGTGATTTTCCGAGGGAGAGAGAGAGAGAGAGAGAGAGAGAGAGAGAGAGAGAGAGAGAGAGAGAGAGAGTGTGTGTGTGTGTGTGTGTGTGTGTGTGTGTGTGTGTGTGCCCACGAAGCACTGCTGCCCTAAGTCCAGCTGGCGCGTTGCGCTAACCGCATCATAAGGTCTGCGCACTCGATCTTCTGCATCTAAAGTCATCATTTCAACTCAGGTAATACGCCTCATCCCCTCCAACACACACACACACACGATGTTTGAGAGACGGGGTCTCCCCACGAGTGTAAAACTCCCTCCCCGTACAGTACAAATAGGCAATTACAGAGTTACACTGAGGGGTAAATAAGGTACATTAAAGGGCTGTTCCCTCCCGCCAATATACCACTCCCTCCCCGTACTGTACCGATAATTAATTTACCCACCAAGACACTTTCTCCCTCCTCCTCCTCACCTCCCTCCCTCCCGAACACACACACAGCTGCTCCCCCACACACCGCTACGCCTGCCCACCACTGACGCACGGACAACCAATATATTGCCCATTGAACACGCGTCGTAATTGGTCGTACACTCTGCCGTAATGAGGTATCTCTTGGGCGTCCCAGACCACTACTACCCCCCCCCCCACGGAACCATTTCCCCCAACTTAATTACCTCCGACACACTGACTCAGCTCACGTGTACCGGTAATGACGTGGCGCATTATGGAACCAAATTGAAATGCTATTTCTATAAGATTCCGAGGAACTTTGATGACGAGATGGGGAGGGGGAAGAGCAATGGACATATCGCCATGCCCTTCCTGCCCCCCCCCCCCCCCCCCCTCCCGCCCCGCCCCTTTTCCTCAAAACAAAGTCCGACTCCAAAAGGGAATTATGCTAAGCTCCTCCTCCTCCTCCTCCTCCTCCTCCTGGCTGAAGACACCGGGGTTTAATGTAATCCTCACACTGTCCACCACACGCCCAGGGAACTGGTGATGATACACACGATAAAGTAATTTACTACCTCGCCCCACGGTGGTACAGGGCAATAATTACCGCCTCCCTCGAAGGTAATCACTCGGGAAAATAATTTTCAAACAAATGCCCGATGGAAATAATGACGGAAATCACACACACACACACACACACACACACACACACACACGCACACACGCTGGGCATCTCAGCGCCCTATCATTGCGTACTCCAACCGAAACTTCGCCAGGAAACTTCGGTCCTTATCATCATCCACTTACCTAAAACTTACAAGTGATTCTCATCTCATAACTGAACCAAACTTCGCCGGAGGGGATCCAACGGACCCAGAACAATATGCGTCGCGAACACCCTCTGATATACATATGGACGACTGCGCGCCTCTCTCTCTCTCTCTCTCTCTCTCTCTCTCTCTCTCTCTCTCTCTCTCTCTCTCTCATCACCGGCATCTGAGGAGGAGGGAGATGACACACTCACACAGACGTATCTTCACTGCGACGGAGCGACACATCTGTTGTAACAATGACGACAACAACAACAACAACAGAAATGAAGTGTTTTTTCTTTTCAAAAAGTTTCCATCAAAGGATTTTGCTCAATACTTTTTCCCGTGTGGAAACCTGGACCCATATGATGCTTTCCACACACACACACACACACACACACACACACACACATTCACACAGACACGATCACACAGCCAGCAACAGCATCTGCTGCAGCACCTCCGCCACAATGACCACCAGACGCACCACCGCCACAGCACCGCCACAACACCACCACAGCACCGCCACAACAGCACCACCATACCACCACCACAGCACCACCACAGTACCGCCGCAACACCACCACAGCACCGCCACAACAGCACCACCATACCACCACCACAGCACCGCCACAGCACCGCCACAACACCACCACAGCACCGCCACAACAGCACCACCATACCACCACCACAGCACCACCACAGTACCGCCGCAACAGCACCGCCACAACACCATCACAGCACCACCATACCACCAACCACAGCACCGCCACAGCACCACCACAGTACCGCCACAACAGCACCACCATACCACAGCACCACAGCACCGCCACAACACCGCCACAACAGCACCACCATCAGGTCCCGCAGGAGTGCCTGGCTTTCTATCACTGTGACCTTGGGGTTGAAACACTGGCGGCCGAGATTAAGCGTCCTGGAGGCACTCGTTCGTAGCGCAATATCAACTCTTTCACGACGGAGTAAAAATCCTGATGTGTTTACGTAAACAGCTGGTGAACAGCGGGTCCCCCACGGCTGGTTTATTGTGCAGCAAACTGATAGCGGCTCAGGCCGCCAGAGGTCCGGTTGGCACTGAAGCACACTGAAGGGTTGCTGGCTGTCGTTGGAGGTGGTGTATTTGGAGGGGGGGGGATCATGTCTTGTTGGAGGTGGTGTATAAGGAAGGGACCATGTCTTGTTGGAGGTGGTGTATTTGAAGGGGGGGGCATGTCTTGTTGGAGGTGGTGTATTTGGAGGGGAAGCATGTCTTGTTGAAGGCGGTGTATAAGGAAGGGACCATGTCTTGTTGGAGGTGGTGTATTTGGAGGGAGGCCCATGTCTTCTTGGAAGTGGTGTGTCAAGAGGTGCACCGAGTCTGATTGGAGGTGGAGGACTGGGAGGAGATTAGGAAGGTCGCAATGTCCGCCTGCAAGTGATGGGGGTTCGGGAGAGGGCTATTATCCTTCACTGGAGGCGGGGAGAAATTCGGAAATCTGGCCTAATTAAAGATATAAACTTTGGGGGAGATGGGACATCTAGGGGGGGGGGGGTCTGAGATCGTGGGAAGGGGGGGAGGGGTCCTTCACACAAGGGGGGGGGGGCTGTTCCTTGGCTACGGGTGTGGAGGAAAATGAAGTGTTATGTGTGTCTGGAAGGGGTAAGATAAGGAGGCAACCCTTGGCTCCAAATTACCTCTTCCTTCTTTTCCTTCACATTTATTGAAGGCAACGGAGTCGAACAGAAAACTCATCACCGAAGCCAGACCTTAAGTGTTTCAGAAATGAAAAGGTAAATATAAGGAGGAGGAGGAGGAGGAGGAGGAGGAGGAGGAGGAGGAGGAGGAGGAGGAGGAGGAGGAGGAGGAGAAGAAGAAGAAGAAGAAGAAGAAGAAGAAGAAGAAGAAGAAGAAGAAGAAGAAGAAGAAGAAGAACAAGAAGAACAAGAAAGGAAGAAAGAGAAGGGGAGGAGGAAAAGAAGCAGAAGAGTAGGAGGAGGAAGAGGTAAAGGAGGAAGAGATAGAGGAGGAATCTAAGAGTATGTGAAGAAGTGGAAGGCTTGCCTCTTAGGAAGGGTCAGGAGGTAGGCAGCGAGAAAAACGTAAGAGGGTACAAAGTTGTAAAACCCTTCGGCGTAAGGAGAGAAACAAGACATCCACCTCCTTCTCCTCCTTACTTACAACCGACACTTTCAGAGTTACACACACACACACACACACACACACACACACACACACACACACATCCTCCTCCTTACTTACACTTACAGAGTTACACACACACATACACTCCTCCTTACACTTATAGAGTTGCACACACACATACACACACACACACTCCTCCTTACTTACACTTACAGAGTTACACACACACACACACACACACACACACACACACACACACACACACCTTAATTACACCTACCAAACTTCCGCCTCGTATTGATTTCGACACACACACACACACACACACACACACACACACACACACACACACATCAACAGGTTCCCTCGACCAACTGGTTCAGTGTGGAAGCCTCCCACTCCACTGTCTCACAACACCCCAGCCTAGTTATGACACCAGGTGTGCCTCACAACCTCAACAACCCTCCTCGTCACCTTGCAAATCACAACCTGTTCTTCCTCTGCTGCTCGACCTCGCACCCACAGCGTGTACAACTCCAAGGTGAACGGCGTGGGAGCGTCAGGCATAATGTCAGAATATATTGAACCAAAAAGGGATTTCCCTAAGCTCAGGTCCCTCCTCGTGGCCATTATTATACTTGACACAATATGATCCTCTAACACTCGACAATCTCTCGTAACAATCCTGTGAAAAAAGAGGAGGAGGGGGTTATTAAATCCTTGACTACGATGTGGCTGGGGATAAAATAGAGAGAAAAAAAAAAAGAAATCCGTGGGGCTGGAAAGGTCTGGAAGCCCCAAGAGGTGATTAATGACTGACGCTAAGCTGTAGCGGGAGGGGCGGACACCGACCACCACTATGCTAAACTGGAACCCAAGCTTTTGTACGGGCAGGGCGCGGACGAGGCGACCACCCACCCACCCCTCATACCAACCTCATATACCACATACATGTATACATGACCTGGCCCTGACACCCCCTCACTACGGGAGAGAGGCATGGACGACACTCACACACACACACACACCTCTCTCTCTCTCTCTCTCTCTCTCTCTCTCTCTCTCTCTCTCTCTCTCTCTCTCTCTCTCTCTAAATTCTTGCATAATACCATTACTCATAGACAGTAGAAGAAAATAATAATAATACGAAGCGAGAAAATCATCCTTGAACACGGGGGACAATAATAACAATGAGATGCACCAAAAGAGGCGGTCCACACAACACAAGACGTAAACAAAACAACATCACTAACAAAGGCGTACAAAGGAAGGCAAAGAGCATCAAACCAAGGGATCCTCACAGAGATGGTTTGGGGACATGGGGAACACATGGCAACACACGCACGACGAAAACACATGGCAACACACGCACGACGAAAACACATGGCAACACACGCACGACAAAAACTCGATGTTTTCCAAGCGAACACAAAACACGAGATTTATGAACAACGCTGCAATTAAGTAGAGAACGTGAGCCATTATATGAACCTGAAGAAATGCTATACATTAGGCCAGTAACCTGCAAGCATCAGCTTATATAAGATGAACGATAACTTCTATATAAAAAAATGATAATAATACTAATAACAGTTAAAGCGACGTACGCAAATCAGATGTCATCTATGGGCTTCAGTAAACCAATCGGAAATTAAGTAAACCACTTAGTCGTTAAGTAAACCAGTCGGTCGCTAAGTAAACCAGTCAGTCCTTGAGTAAACCAGTCGGAGGTCTCTAGTGATCGAGTTCAACGTACTGGACAACCCACGTGAGTGGACCACGTACCGCAAGCGACAAGAAGGTGCTGTGATTCTTGCGTGCGGCAGACACAGCACACAGCAGTCCCGCTGCGCTAGAGTTACTGCACACGATGGCGCCGAACCTAACCATTTCCCGGTCCTCATTGGGTCGTCCACGCACGCAATATACCCCAGGTAACACCCACCTGCGCTAGATTAGAGTCAACCTCAGGTACAAATATTTTTCTGGCCGTTGCTTAAGATAAGACTTCAAGAAACGTCGGAAAATGTCTAAACATTTTTGTCAGGTTGAGTGTTGGTGTTCAGTTCCATCTGTGTGACCAGTGGAGTAATGCTGTTTCAATACTGTTGTTACCGTTCTGTTAACAGGGCACAGGACTGGCAGGCAAATGTCGTCGACCAGCATTCCAGGAATGCCCCGATGGTTCCAGGCCAGCTTCCATTAGCTAATGGAGCGGCCCTCAATCTGGCGTTCCAGGACGTGTGTGGTGTTTATGGAAAACCTATGGCCTGTGTGGGACGCTTTACCAGGTGTGAGGGTGTGTGTAACAGGTGTGAGGTGGGCTTGTATACCATAACTCTAGGAAGGACTGGAAAGCGGAGACACAGAGTTTCATGGACGCCTCCCAAACTGTCGCATTGTTGACTGTGCTCCCAACTTCCAGCGCCCTATTGGTCCACATGGCGTCGGCCAGAACTCTTGCCCGCTGATGTTGTCCATTAGCCAAGGCTACGGCTGTGAATCCTGGATATGTTCCAGCCTTGTAGTCCTCCTACTCTGGAACTACTTCCAGCAGGTTACCTCCTGGACGCGGCCGGACCTCAGGCGTGTTGTATCCTCAACGTGGCCGTTCCATCTGAGACCAGGTAACACACAGACAGACAGACAGAACCCAACAACCAGATCTCTCCGTGAGTGTTTTTTAGGCCAGCGAAGTACTTCCTCCTCTTATCCAAACTTCGCAATACCGATCCGTCCTCCAGAAACTTCAGAGACCCCGCCACTTTTCCAGAACCCAACAACCAGATCTCTCCGTGAGTGTTTTTAGGTCAGCGAAGTACTTCCTCCTCTTATCCAAACTTGGCATTAGCGATCCGTCCTCCTGAAACTTCAGAGACCCCCGGCCAGTTTTCCAGCAGAGTGAATTCAACAAGATCATTGTATCTCACATCCGTGTTCCAGGAAGGTCCCAGCTCCTAAGCATACATCTAGCATACGTAGTCTTCCTCCCAACCAGAGACATTATTGTCTGCTACCAACATCGTCAACTGTGCTACAGATGTTCGCTTTCGTTGCTGTTTAACACCATCAAGTCCAAGAGAAGATTTATAGGGTTACAAAAGGTTGATGAATACCAAAGGCTGTTTCATACGTCAGTTCCAGTGATCTCATCTGTCTTGTACCTTGTCCCAGACATACCACCTCCCTCTAGATCAACGGACTGAAAATGATCACCTTCCTTTAACTTGCCATAGTCTTAATTCTCCTTATTTCTGATCACCTTGACGAACAGACCATCTTTCACGTTTTCTGATCACCTTGACGAACAGAACATCTTTCACATTTTCTTGTTACGTCTTGTAGGACCACCCTCTTCCTTTTATGTCTACGTTCCGTATCAGTCAAGTCTTTCATCCCTCATACATTTTCACGAGTATTAACCTCCCGTAAACCTCACGTTCGCCAACAACGCGAATACCTGCGTTCTCCTCCACCCTTACAGTCTCAAGACCGTGCGTGGACCAACACACCCCCCGCGCCCCGCTACCGAACACAGTGGAAGCAGCTGATATTTCCCCGTCTGAGCGGCTGCTTGTGGCCCGACCGACCGAGAGTCACATCCTGGCCCCCATCTCGATCCACAAATGGGGGGATGGGGATGGGGGGGGAGGAGGAGGTCACTGGCCCGTGAGCATCTTGAATGTCTTGGCCACGAGTTGTGGTGGTGGGGTTCGGTGCCCGGGTTGTGGGTGCACTCGACCCCAGTCTTGGGGCCCTTGGGCCGTACAGTCACTAATCTTTCTAATTGCTGACAGCAACACAATGGCCGAGGCTCGGCCGCAAGGAAACACAACCTTTACAGTCATGCCGGGGAAAAAATGTGGACAACATAAAACTGTCATGAACACATACAGCTAAAACCGAAATACGACTTGCTAGAAAGCTCTTCTGGTTGTGAGGTGAATCATTCTTTTTTTTTCTCTCTCTTCAGTTTTTTATAATTGGCCCAAAATGACAAAATAAAGACCAGATCAATCAGGCCAGAGCCAATACGAGATGTTTAAAACCAAGTACCACGAATTGAGAAGGAACAAATTGTATCTAAAAAGTTACGTGGTTATAAGACTTCAACTTGGTGGCACAAAACGTCACACCACATAATAACAACAACAACAAAAAAGCCAAAGAAAAAGAAAGGAAATCTTCATTATCTTCAGAACCTCCAGGTTCAGAGTTGTAAGAGAAAAATGCGCACGTGACTTATACCCAGACTTATATCCTGGGTCTATCTATCTATCTATCTATCTATCTATCTATCTATCTTCGTGGGATCTATGGTTCTGGCGCGTTACCATCTCCGGGCTGTCTGAGCGCGTCGCCTGGTAGCTATTACGACCCAGAAGTTCTTATGAAAACTGTGTGTGTGTGTGTGTGTGTGTGTGTGTGTGTGTGTGTATGTGTGTGTGTGTGAGAACAATTCCCCCAAAAACCCAGCGATTTCGGGGAGGAACATGACATTCTCCTCATCACATTCATCTCTTACAACATGATCACCAACACAGCGCGTCTACTGCCCGTACTGAATAAACCTTCACTCAAAAACTTCACACCTTAAAAAAGAAAGAAAGAAAAATACAAAGTATTCGTCATGCTATAAAGACATCTTCAACCCGACACCTCTAATATGCAAACCCACTCCACTGAAAGAACACCACCAAAACACGATACCATTCGTGACCAAATTTCAGCGATGAGAAAATTCTCGACCCCACCCCAGAATGCAGCCTGGCCTTTTATCATGGTCTCCCCACCCAAACCCTGCATGACTGGACCGTGAAATATGTCAGGCAAAGTTAGAGTCACCGACTCTCTGTCGCTAAGGGATGAAGTTCGCCACCCGGAAAGCTGTCTTGGTGAATCTCCGACAGATGCACGGGAGATGCAGGTCCCCCCCTCTGCTCTCCCTTGCCAGCGGCCGGGGTCTGAATTTACATGTGCATTCACCAGAGACCGACGCGCCGTTTTCGGTGTAGACAGATGCGTCCGTTCGCGTGTGTGTGTGTGTGTGTGTGTGTGTGTGTGTGTGTACAGATGTGTATCATGTGAAATAAGTGAATCAATGTAGTTGGTGATGATACTACATGGTCTGAGGGTCTATATGTATCATGTTACATACACATGTGTAGAGGAACATACAAACGAACGAAAGAACAAATGTAAACAGACGCCACCCGTTACACACACACACACACACACACACACACACACACGCACATACACCTACTTCCACATCGGGAAACAAACACAAATACGTTTCAGGAAATACTGGAAGATGACCCATTCAGGCATCATATGAGAAGAGAAACAGTAGGAAAGAAGTACATAGTAATATTCTTCTAACGAATTGGTGTAACTTTATGACGATGAGCGAAGCAACAATCAGGTCGGGTGCAGGAGCCAGTGATACACGCAGTTCGCAGAGACGTGGAACTTTTAAGCAATGGCGGGAATTTCATTCGAGAGAAACAGCTTTGGGGAATCTGGACTCTAATGGAGACGGAGGGTCATGGAGACACAAGTTCTTGAGCCGCGCACGCAGGAAAACATCCCATACCAGCGAGTCAGTGGAGGCACTGCGATGAGAGGGAGTGCGTCAACCTGTCATGACTCAATCTTATCTTCACATATGAGCAGCATGGGAGACTTACAAGACCATCCACGGGGCACCAGCTGGAAAAACGGGCCCTATAATGCTTCCGTTTGACTACGGGGTCAAGGAGGATGTTAACAAAAAGAGCAGAGACCACGACACCACAGCGGGCCCCTTGCACTTGTGTTCTGGGAGGAAGCTGGGATGATATATCTATTCATGATGACGCCACGAGTCTTGCGTGACCTGGTCAAGGAAGCGTGGAGGAAAATGCTCTTCAAGAATCACAGAAGCTGCTGTTTGCTGATGATGATGTCTGTCAGGCTTGCCGGATCTCTGCCCAGCCACAGGCTTGACAGGACCAGCGAGGAGCGGCAACTTGACAAGTCCACCGACGGGCCATAACTTGACAAGTCCACCGACGGGGCCATAACTTGACAAGTCCACCGACGGGGCCATAACTTGACAAGTCCACCGACAAGGCCATAACTTGACAAGTCCACCGACAAGGCCATAACTTGACAAGTCCAACGACGGGGCCATAACTTGACAAGTCCAACGACGGGGCCATAACTTGACAAGTCCACCGACGGGGCCGCGCATCTCCTGACATGTCCAACGACGGGGCGCGACCTGACAAAGTTCGACGTTCGGGAGCAGCGAGGGGGGGAAAGTCTCCACCAAGTCCTGCGACGACGAACTGCACTACAACAGTCCACGACAGTTTAGCGGATACATCCTGAGCGCGGCGAAGGAAACCCTCTGTCAAGTTTCAGTTTACACTCGGGTCGTAAAGACGGTAAAAAACAAAAAACAAAAAATAAAAAAGAAGGAAATACAGCTGACACCGGTAGCACACTGAGAGTCGTGTCTCCTCCACTCCCAAAGAAAAATGAGGGATGTGGGAGCACGTGAGGGAGCCCTCAGGGAACATACACACAGCGAACGAATCACCCAGCGACTGTCTCGTCAGAGGGCGTGGGACCTCGTCATCTGGGATCCGTCAACGCTAGTGCCAGCCACGCGGCTGGAGAACACAGGCGTTGAGGCCGTGTTGACGCTTACATGGAGAGAGAGACACGGCTGCCAGCTCCTACAGGGACGGTGCAGCATGCAGCATCACCGGGGGAGGGGGGACGGTACAGCATGCAGCATCACCGGGGGAGGGGGGACGGTACAGTATGCAGCATCACCAGGGAGGACGGTACAGCATGCAGCATCACCAGGGAGGACGGTACAGCATGCAGCATCACCGGGGAGGTGGACGGCACAGCAAGCAGCATCACCGTGAGGGGGTGGACGGTACAGTATGCAGCATCACCAGGGAGGACGGTACAGCATGCAGCATCACCGGGGGAGGCGGACGGCACAGCATGCAGCATCACCGTGGGGGGGGGGGGGGGCGGTACAGCATGCAGCCGTGGGTGGCTGTCATGTTGACACAAAAATTGTATTTACAAAACTAATGGCCTGGCCCGAGGCCGTGTCCAGTTTTAGAGAGCTGGCTGCCTTCAAACACCATCACTCACGTCTCCTTCTGCACCTATTCTCTCTTTTTTTTATATATCTCTCCCATTCCCTCCCCTTCCTATCTGTCCCTTCTCTCTATCCCCTCCCCAACCCTTATACTCGCCCATTAATGGTGTCTAGGGAGAGTGTCCAGACCCCTTCTTCATTCACCTGAATTTCCTGTCTGGACCTTACTGTCTGAACCCTTATCTGTCTCACTGTTATCTCCTGTCTTACTCTTCCTCTCTTTTGCCCTTATCAGTTCATCTGTTTTCCCTGAGTGTGTGTGTGTGTGTGTGTGTGTGTGTGTGTGTGTGTGTGTGTGTGTGTGTGTGTGTGTGTGTGCACGTGTGTGCGTGTGTTCGTCCGTCACACTGTCATCCCCCGTCAGAACGTTCTCATCATCTGTCTCATCGTCCCCTTCACCCGTCTACCTTCTCCCGCGTCTGTCTCTCACCCACTTCACCTTCATCTGTCTCTCACCCTCCTCACCTTCATCTGTCTCTCACCCTCCTCACCTTCATCTGTCTCTCACCCCCCCTCATCTTCGAGGATCTGTCTCTCACCCTCCTCATCTTCATCTGTCTCCCACCCTCCTCATTTTCATCTGTCTCTCACCCTCCTCACCTTCATCTGTCTCTCACCCCCCTCATCTTCATCTGTCCCTCACCCTCCTCACCTTCATCCGTCTCACTCATGTTTATCTCTCAGGAACCCGTCCTGGTCCATGTCTCATCTCCATGTCTCACCGACCTCTTTGTATCTCGTCGCCGTAGCCTTTTATCAACGTTAGTCTCTGCTTTATCTCGCCAGTGCTCTTATCACTCCCACTATCTCTTCTCTCTTCCCATCCTATATCTCTGCGTCCTCTCCGTCTCTAACTGATCTCTTTTTCAACTTGACCGTCCCACTCGGTTCTCTCCTCTTCTCCCTTAATGTCTCTCACCATCATCCGTCTCTCTCTCCCTTCCCTCCCTATCTCTCTTCCTGTCCTATTTCTCTCACCCAACTCTTGGTCTTTCTCACTAAAGATTTTACCTCTCTCTCACTCACTCTCCACTTTATCTGTCACCTCGACCCCTCTATCTCGCCGCACTCTTTATCCTCCTTTCTGTCTCTTATCTCTCTCTCGCCGTCCGTCTTATCTCATCTCTGGCCCAGCATCTCTCGTCTATCTCGGCCGCCATCGCCATCCTTGGAGGCAGTTCCTGCACCACATACTTCAACCCGACATTTTAAGATTTATTTCATCAAAATATCAGGCACCACTTACCCCCTCCGTAGTGGCCGGGAGACGAGGAGTTCTGCCCCAGAATTTCCTTATTGCACTACGTTCACAAGAGAGTCCTTGTTATGTCCTTATTGCACTACCATCACATGAGTCCTTATCATGTCCTTATTGCACTACGATCACAAAGGTCCTTATTATGTCCTTATTGCACTACCATCACAAGGGCCCTTATTATGTCCTTATTGCATTACCATCTAAGGATCATCACTACGTCCCTATAAGACTATTAGCAAAAGGGTTATTATTATGTCCTCAATACACTACCATTACAAGGGTCATTACTATGTCCTAATAGCCATCACAAGGGTCATTACTATGTCCTTCCCTCAACAGCACCTTAGGGCCTACTCACGATCCTTTCCTTGGCACTTTCCACACCACCTTGCCCCAGTCCTTTCCCACACACCAGCTCAGCACTCTCTCCACAACACTGCTCTCAACACCTTCCCTCACATTTCCTTCAATAACCCTATGAGCAGTTCTCCTGCGCCCCCCACCCATGGCACCTGTCTCCAATCCCCCAACATGGGGGATCAGCTTGGCACCTGGCATCAATCCTGTCCCTCCGGCTCCTCCCCTCCTCCCAAGCCACTGTCTCTGGTCCACTTTGCCTCCTGGAGAACCCTGTACCTTCTCGTCGGCGACAGTGAATGACACGCACACCATCATACACAAACAGCGTTCCCACACACACGCACGATAAAGAAATACACTTATTTTCATCTTTTTATCTTTAAACCGTGATAAACGGGCTTTTCTTCATCTTCCCTCGGGGCAGGTGCGTTCGTGTGAGGGTGAACTGCCTGCAGTGAATGGCATGGGGGAATGACACTCTCCCGAGAAAATGTTCTTGTGGGACAGAAAACGGATACCAGGATGCTGACTGACGAAGCTCCCCGTCAGGCGAGACAGATCCGTCACAGGTTTTGGGAGACGTCTTCCAACGTTCGCAATGTGTGGAAGATACGACACTATCATAATCATTTACATAAACTCAGTCTGCCATATCGACTCAAGGAAAGCCTTGGTGAAGTATCCCAAATTAACAGCTCAAGGCTCACTATACAGTATTTCCTATAATCTGCAGAGAACATGTTTTCTAAAAATTTTCCACGTACACACATCGAGATTAAATAACTTAAAGCTTAGAGAACATTAGCCCCAAGGGTCGTACCGTCGTGCTCAAGGGTCGTACCGTCGTGCTCAAGGGTCGTACCGTCCTGCTCACGGGTCGTAACGTCGTGCTCAAGGGGTCGTACCGTCGTGCTCAAAGGGTCGTAACGTCGTGCTCAAGGGGTCGTACCGTCGTGCTCAAGGGTCGTACCGTCGTGCTCAAGGGTCGTACCGTCGTGCGCTCAAGACGCTTAAACACATTAAACTTACGTCTGCAACAATTTTCCTCATAGCGCTAAAAACCGCTTAAAGCGAGAACGCTCAGGGGAGCGGGTTGGTCAATTACCCCACACACGATACCTTGAAGGGGGGGGGGTAACTTTTACAAGACGAGAGAGAGAGAGAGAGAGAGAGAGAGAGAGAGAGAGAGAGAGAGAGAGAGAGAGAGAGAGAGAGAGAGAGAGAGAGAGAGAGAGAGACGGAAAAGAGACTTCCTACTCGTAAGTCAAACCAATTTGAGCTAATTCTGTTAAAGATACAACACGTATTTCATCTCTTTCTTTCTTTTTCTATTACGAGAAAAGAAAATTTTGAAAAATACAGGACAAAACATACCCCCTTCATCAACTGGAAAATAGGTTATTCCAAAACACAAAATGAAAACACAAAAATGTATATATATATATATATATATATATATATATATATATATATATATATATATATTTACTGCCAGAGGACTGAGCAGCAAAGGAAAAGGAGATGAGGGGTGCGGTCGTCCGGCTAGAAAACGTGATTAATTAGTATAATCGAATGAGAGGAGAGAGTAGAGCAGAGGCGCACGAGCAAGGGCGACACGGAGAGAGAGAGAGAGAGAGAGAGAGAGAGAGAGAGAGAGAGAGAGAGAGAGAGAGAGAGAGAGAGAGAGCGCATGAGTCACGACTAACATGAAGGAAAGCCAGTGTGGCATCACGAAATATACAGAGATGATGACATACATACATGCATACATACACACATACATACATTCATACATACATACATACATTCATACATATACAGAAACACCGCTGGCCTACGGAAAGTGACATGAGCACATCATGCAACACAGCAGTGCCATCACGAAACGCGTGGCCTACCCATGGCACTCCAACCTCCTCCCTCACTCCCTCCCTAAAGGGAAGCAATTTAAAAACCGTATCCATTTGCATATGTAATCGTGCCCCGTCACTAACAACCCTTCGAGATGAAATGTTAGGATTAGTTGCATAAAACATGGTCGGCACATAACACATTCATTATGAATTTGAAGCGCCCAAATAAAGCTATCTAGATAAACCTGTCACGACACACACACACACACATACACACACACACAAACAACTGCTGTGTTCCTGGAACATATGGTAAACTGATTTTGACCCTTGAGAGAGAGAGAGGTGAGGTCGTCTAAGGGTGACCTGTGCCATAATTCCTTTACATTTCCCTTGACTCGTGCGCCTGCTGCTCCCGCTCGACGTCGGCTGGTATATCATATTCTGGTTTTCTTTATCTGCGCCCAGTCTTGATGGGGTAATACACGAAAGCGCTCGACACTCTGTTTTCCGTTTCCCTTGTGTTTTTCTCTTGCTTGATGGGCCCAAAAAAGCTTCGGGGTGGGAATATATATATATATATATATATATATATATATATATATATATATATATATATATATATATATATATATATATATATGGCTGGAAATCCTCCCCTCTCATTTTTTTTATTTTCCAAAACAAGGAACAGAGAAGGGGGCCAGGTGAGGATATTCCCTCTAAGGCCCAGTCCTCTGTTCTTAACGCTACCTCGCTACCGCGGGAAATGGCGAATAGTTTGAAAGAAAGAAATATATATATATATATATATATATATATATATATATATATATATATATATATATATATATATATATATATATATATATATTCTTTCATGAAATAATGGAGAAACAAATTACTGAACAGTGAAACTTAAGGTCAAGCTAGCGAGAGATAAAAAAGAGAACATTAAGTTCACTTTGTGATACGAGGAAGAAAACAGTCTCGCGCGCCCTCACATCTGGAGGAGAAAACAAGACGAATGGCCGGCCAGTCCAGGCAAAGGCGTGATTAATTAGAGTAATGGGGTCGACGGGAGTGAACACGGGAGAACACCAGCAAATAACACCACCTGAGGGAGACCTAGGGAGAGAGAGAGAGAGAGAGAGAGAGAGAGAGAGAGAGAGAGAGAGAGAGAGAGAGAGAGAGAGAGAGAGAGAGAGAGAGAGAGAGATTAACGCTTCCAACACACACACACACACACACACACCTAAGTCTTGTCACCAGACTATAAACATTGACTTGAATCACTACAGACAAGTTAACTAAAATCTGATACGTCTCTGTTGGTGTTCTTATCATTTGATTGGCTCATAACTAAACCATGAGTTCTCTGGGATCCTTAATGTCTGACCTTGGTTATGAAAGAACATCATTTCGTCTGTCCAACAACGATAACCATTACCCATTATCCATTAAACATTGTATTTCTTTCACAAGAATTATAATCGTAAAAAATTTTTTCGTATCATCCCCCCAAACTCACGCGTCTGAGTGATTACCAATAACTGATCCTAAATCACCCAGCATAACAATAATGCTGTCAATAATTATTGGACATAATCATCGGACAGAGAATTATCAACGCCAATAAAACGGTAATGGGTCATTAGAGTAAGAGGACCAGTCACTGTGAACCCGTGATCACACACACACACATGTTATCAACTGGCTGTTATCATTGACCGGCAGTTAATATGGTACGGTGAGGGCGCTCCAGATCATAACGGGAGACTGACAGGTAATATCTGTAAATATGTAAATACTGTGTGAAAAATGCCCCGTGTGTGTGTGTGTGTGTGTGTGTGTGTGTGTGTGTGTGTGTGTGTGTGTGTGTGTGTGTGAGGAAAGATACAGCCTTTAGAAGCCCTTCTAGATCAAACAGGTCCAACTCAATAACACAAGGACAATCCTCACACCAATCCAGTGAGCGACGGGATGACGTACCCCAGTGAATTTTTGCTCGTGTCATAAAGGTATGATTACAGATCATTTAACATCATTCAACACCACGCATGTCTCTTAAGCTAATGAAAAGAGGTAAAAAGAAGAAGGGAAAAAAAATCCCATTTGCGATGTTACGAGACGGGTGAAAACTTTTGAGAGAGGAGAGTTGAGTCTGGGGAAAAAAAAAAAAAAGGCGGCAAGACAGAGCCACGTAAATACATCTCCATATTTTTACGACAACTTAATTAGGCAAAGGCATCTTATGAAGGACGGACCCCCAGCCATCGTCTCCAGGAAGGGGAACTCTTGTATTTTTGCCTTCCCCCCAAAAAAAAATATATAAAGGAGCTTAAAGGGACAATGTCTTTCTTTTCTGTAATACTTTCGAGAGAGGGAAAATAAAATCCTCCGTCTCTCATGTAATTAGAGTCTCAATCTAAGTTTTCGATTCAGACACTGATGATTTTATTAAAGGCATCTGTCATCCTTTCTCTAATGGATATATCCTTAGAAACTCTATCTTCTAATGGTTAGATATATCCTTAGAAACTTTATTTTCTAATGGTTAGATATATCCTTAGAAACTCTGATGTTATTCTTTAGCTGATGGGTGTTTTATTCTCATACTCTGTTATCCTTCGCCTGACCGGTATGCTATCCTAACAAATCCTAAGTTATCCCTTGGTCATCTATCTTATGAACCCAGCGTTATCCTCTGGTTGAGGGAGTTACTTCCAAGCCCGAAGGAACCGGAATACGATTGTTCTCCACCCAGTTAACTTCACCTTCCTTAAACTAATACATTTTCACGGAGGAGGAGCTTCATCAATGTGCTAAGCAACTGGTGTGTCATTACTCGACTGATGCAATACAGGAGGAAGGGCTCTAATCATGCTAATGTACTCGCTAATTAAGTTGTCACTACTGGATTTAAATAGATGGACTCAAGGGGAGAGGGATTATCACCCCCGTGATGTATTTAATGATTAGCTTGTCATACTTAACACACGCTGTGTAACTCAGGGATCATTTTCAGCGTTCTCCATCTTACTGCACATAATCCTGTCATCACGAACTTTAGGGAAATAAAAAGAGATTATATACTGTGATAACATAAGAAAGGATTACGTGCTGTGTTAAGGAAAACAAGCAATTGTTTCCTTTCTCTTCTAGTAAAGAACTAACGAATTATCCAATAACTGAAGTTCAGTTCTTAAGTTATTCGTTATCAATTATCTTAATCACTTATCTACAACAAGGAGCTTAAGTATGGGCTTGTGGGTAAGCATTCTCTCAGTGTATCATCAAAAGGGAGTTGAATACCTTTCCACTTCCTGCGCACACTCCACTCTGATGTATATGACGTTTCAACTTGACATTCGTAAGACCAAATGAATGGTGGTGAACGTCTCGTCACTCCCCCCCCCACACACACCCACCCACCACCCACCCATATACAAGATGAAAGGTCAGCCCTTAGCGGGGTCAAGCCTTACAATACCCTCGACCCATCACTCTCCTGACTGATCCCTTCTCTCTAGACCCATTAAGAGGGCTGTATATCTGCTTCACAAGATCTTCTTCCTAGTCTCATGCTCACAGTATGAGAACACATTCCTACACCCTTTATGAGACTTTCGTCTCACAGAACAGGAACTTCTTTCCAGACCTTTTAAGGGCCTCGCCCCTTATAGTATAACGACCTCCTTCAAAGACTCCTCAGGGTGGGCTACTATTTCTTTCTTTTTTCTACCCCATACAAAAGCGGGCAGGAAGTACCCACCTCACCCATACCCACAGCCCCATGATCTGAAGGCGTCCCAGTACCCTCCTCCTCCAGGCGCGACAGTCACATATATGTGTGAGAAACAGTCTGAGGAGGGGGATCTATTTTATTACCGTCCTGAACTACCTCGAACTCAGCGGGATCAAAGACCGTGATATTAATGCCAGAAGCTTTAATGTCGGAGCCAAGCGCAGAAGACGATCTTATCCTATCTCTTATCTCCTCACTTTATTGTTTACCTCAGTTCCTGTTCTTGTGACTATCTTGATTCATGGCTATTTTCTCCAGTGGCGCTGTCATGCTTCTCTTGTTTCCCCTCGTCTGTGCTTCTATCTGTCTGCACTATCCTCACACCTGTCTCTTATCCTTAACTGTCTGCACTATCCTTACACCTGTCTCTTTATCCTTATCTGTCTGCACTATCCTCACACCTGTCTCTTATCCTTATCTGTCTGCACTATCCTCACACTTGTCTCTTTATCCTTATCTGTCTGCACTATCCTCACACCTGTCTCTTATCCTTATCTGTCTGCACTATCCTCACACCTGTCTCTTATCCTTATCTGTCTGCACTATCCTCACACCTGTCTCTTTACCCTTAACTGTCTGCACTATCCTCACACCTGTCTCTTATCCTTATCTGTCTGCACTACCCTCACACCTGTCTCTTTACCCTTAACTGTCTGCACTATCCTCACACCTGTCTCTTTATCCTTAACTGTCTGCACTATCCTCACACCTGTCTCTTTACCCTTAACTGTCTGCACTATCCTCACACCTGTCTCTTATCCTTATCTACTCCGACCGAATGCCAATCCACTTTGTATTTACAACTGTGTCCATGTCTGTTACCGAGCTCTGCCTGCATAAGGTTTTACCGCGAGTGAAAAGACACCTGTACCGTCTCGTCAATGAATTTCTCTCACCAAAGGAGGTTTCCATTTCCCTGCCACTGAATGTAGGGCAGCTGTGGGCCACAGGAGCTCTTAAGAGAGGTCCTGGGCAACATAAGGACTCTTCCACAGAAATTGGTCCCCGGAGTACTTACTCGTAAGTGAATAAATAAACATAATAAATATATAATTAAATATACAAATGAATGAAAATGTGTTGGCATAATGATACCCTATGGTCCCCTCGCGATCTCCCTCCCTCGGTCCTATGCTATAAACGTGACAGTTTAATTAAAACCCACTTGGATCCCTCAAACCAGTTTTCCTCTGCCTCTGGGAAATATTAACTTGTCATTTTATCCTCTCTCTCTGTCTCTCTCTCTCTCTCTCTCTCTCTCTCTCTCTCTCTCTCTCTCTCTCTCTCTCTCTCTCTCTCTCTCTCTTTCTCTCTCAAGATCTTGTCTTTCCTTTTAACCAACCAGC
This sequence comes from Panulirus ornatus, assembly GCF_036320965.1. Lineage (NCBI taxonomy): Eukaryota > Metazoa > Arthropoda > Malacostraca > Decapoda > Palinuridae > Panulirus > Panulirus ornatus. The sequence continues at coordinate 38,856,689 of NC_092269.1, forward strand.
GATCCTGTACTGTCATGTTCTTCGCCGTGTACTCCGCAGGCACACCACGTCCGTGGCCACGGGTATGCGCCAGACCCGCCCTGGACGCACTGACGTAGTGGTCGCCCTCCCTCACGTTACATCACAGGCAGCCAACCTCCTTCACACCTCCATCTCACTGTGATCTCCCTCTTGGCCTCCCTCTCTCTCCCTCTTCTTCTCTCCCCTTACCCCGACAGCATCTAAAAGGCGGTCTCCCCCGAAACTACTCCCAGGATTGACCTCCTCAACGTTTCATGAGGCACGAACCTCACTATCTGCACCACAGGCTCCTGCAGCCAAGGGGAGGGCACAACCCTTTACCTTCGTTCTCCACTCCGCTCCGCCCCGAGGGCCACTCACGACCCTTCACCCCACCCTTCCCGCGGAGGGGTGAAAGCACCGATACGAGGAAAAACGGGAGAAGGAAGGGGGGAACAAGCGATCACTTAGGTCGTTATCAGTTTGTGCCACACGGTGAAGCAGGTCTGGGCACGGTTGGGTTGGGGGAAGAGGGGAGGCCACCGCCACTCTGGTTCACTTAAGCAAGGCAAGACTTTTATATACCTCACCCCCCCCCCCCCCATCCCCTCTCCCCTCCGGGTGGAAGGGCTGATATTGCGTTAGGAAGGAGGAGGGGGGCAAGGGGGATAGGGGAGGGGGGGGGGGGTTCTCAGACCCCCCCATAATCCAGGCCAGGAAGCGGTCACAATGAAAACGGCCTCGGGCGGGGCGGGGGGGGGGGGGGTCCTGCTTCTGGCGAAGTTGTTGCTGTTATTGCTGCTGCTTCTTCTGCTGCCGGTCCTGCTGCCGCTGGTTATGTACGAATACCCGACTGGGACTGACGCTGTTTTGGGGGGGGGGGGGCAACACAGCTGGGACCGCTCCTGCCTCTGCTGAAGATGGCAGAGGTTCTATGATCTCTAATTTTATGAGACCAGATGACAGAGGTGTGGCCTCCAATCCTAATCCTACCCAGCCCAGGATAACTCCTTCAGGAGTCCACCTTCACACAAGATTCCAGTTCGTCTACGTAAACTCCTTCGCCAGGTTCGCTTTCCACTTCGTGGCCGCACGGTCGTGAACCCTTCCATAAATACACCAACGTATATAGTCCTCCTGTTTTCTGACATTCTCTAATGCTTCCCATTTCAAACACTCAAGCTTATCTTTGAAGCTGTTTCAATACGTTCTTCCTCAAGCTTAGAGACCTCCCCTCCGGCTCCCGAACACTTTCATATCACCTCCAAAAGCAGTTTACTTCACCCGCTTTTAAAAGCTAACTTTCTTACCAATTACCCGCCTTTAAAAGCTAAGTTTCTTGAGAATTACCTGCTTTTAAAAGCTCGCTTCCTCGCCAGAAGTTTGGCCAGTGTGATACATCGTACTTTCCACGCACAACGAGGCTGTAGAATCCTCTCTCTCTCTCTCTCTCTCTCTCTCTCTCTCTCTCTCTCTCTCTCTCTCTCTCTCTCTCTGTCCACATCTTTCTTTTTAAACTCCTTTCTGCCCTTACGGAGTCGTATCCACGAACAAACACGCCAGGAGCTCTGATGATCTTCTTCGTTCCTTTGCTCAATACCCAATTTTCTTGTCACTCGAGATGGTCATGACTGCGGAGTGTTTTGCCCACACACACACACACACACACACACACACACACACACACACACACACACACACACACTGGATGGTGCAGACACACAAAATACACCATCCACCAGTAAAAACAGAGACATTCACAACTAATTTAATTGCCCGGAAAGTTGCCGACCGTTTCTGAGGATGTGGGTCATTTGGGGTCATGAACCTCAGGTCTTCCGTATCATACAAGTATCACTTGTTCTCCTCCTCTCCTTTCCGCCTAGTTAACCCCTCCTCGGACCCCAGCTAAAGGAATTTTCGATTCTATTTCCCTTCCCGTCAGTGCCCAACCGAACCTACATTTTCCTCTTCCCTGAGATCGGCTTACAGCAAGATCCACCGACTTGTATTTACGAATTTTCACATTTCTCTTTCCAGTTGATGTTGTTGGGCGTGTGTGAGAGTGTGTGTGTGTGTGTGTGTGTGTGTGTGTGTGTGTGTGTGTGTGTGTGTGTCCTGACTCCTCTCTGAGCTGCTCATCACGACCATACTCACGTATTACCTCAACTTGTCTTTCCATATTACGTATGTGATCTTTCCCATTTCTGTTCCTCGTCCCGTCCATCTTCTCCTGTTGTCCCATGTCTCTTTTCCATTCCGTTTCTGTTACAATTTCTTTCCCCCGTTTTGCCGGGAGGGTAAGAGTCCTCAAAGTCTTCAGTTTTATATACTGTGAATGAATCATGAAATGGAACATGTTTAAAGACACACCAAGCCACATAACTCGAAAAATATGAAGAAGGAAATACAAAGTCTTCCTGAGATTTAATCTTAATTTGACTTAATGCAATGGTATTTAAACATCAAACATTGGCGTAATTCTGATTTTAAAAATGATTCAAGTATGCAAGGTCAAACTTTTAGAAGATGAATGAAAGCCTCATGGAATCAATCTCAAAACGAAAAAAAAGAAGAGTTAAGGATATGTATTTATCAAATATATTCGGTGTGTGAATAAATGGAAGAACGAATGGGATTTATTCCATTTTTCTTCGTTCGACGTTCGTCAACCAAATAATAATAACAACAACAAAACCTTTTGTGGTCTGTGTACATAAACAGGACCAAACCTCACAATGCCGCATGACTGCCGCTGCCTGACCAGGGGCCATAACAGACACACAGACAGAAACCCAACGTTCGCACAAGGTGACAGGCGTATGCATGACGGCGACCCGTAAAAGACGCGCTAATACAGTTTTTAAGCGAATGACATCTCTAGCGGCCTGCGCAGGAGCAAAACCAACACTTAGACGCGAGGAAAAGAGCTAAAAGCTTTTGGGGGCCGGAGTCTCGTCTGTGTGTTTACCAGCGGTCAGGCCCGGTGATCGACATGCACAGAGCACTAAAAGCTTTTGACGACGAGAACTTCGCTGCGTGCGTTTTACGTGACCAGCGCCAGTCATCGAGATGCCGATATGGCTTGCCACCGACAACGCTCGAAGACACTCGTCTGCCTCAGCATTATGAGCAAGAGGCGACAGACACGCAGACTGACAAGGCCAGGACTCGAGGTAAGGAGCTTAGCGTGGAATTATGGAGGGGAAGGGGGTGCATCCTCTGTCCCATCACCCATCTGGAGATGGTGACCTGGTACGTAAGAATGAGGGGAGTGTACACCCACTCACCCATCTGTAGATGGTGACCTGGTTCAGGTAAATAAAGAAGGTATGCCCTCATCATCCACGCCCAGGTAAATAAGGGATGTGAATAAGGAATGCATCCCTACATTTACCCACCTGGAAATGAGCATCAGTACCAAACCAAGAGCAGTCTGCATAGTGGGGACAACATGACTCTATGCACCCCACACAACACTGGCTCGCTTGAAGCACAAGTTTACTCTACACAAGAAGTAAAATGACTAACAAATAAACAGACTTAGCCAATGAACCCGGGTGACGCTTTATAACATACAAAAGCGGCATAAGAAACATGGAATGAATGAAAAAAAAATATGATACAACGTATGGGAAAAAGATGAATAACTTCAGAAATAACTTATCGTAAAATAAACGAGAGAAGAAAACAGAACAAAACATACACATCTCAAAGTGTAAGACGGTGTAGGAAGGACAAGAAAAGTGTTGGGAACATTAAACTTGTTTAGGAGAAAGTTAATTAGATAACCTGGGTGTAAATACGAGGTATGAATAGTCTCCTAAAAGAACACTAACTAAAAAATATAAATTAGCGCAGGTACATTTTACTAGCTTGCTTCTCTATATAATATTTCACACGCAACATTTGCTCTCCCGTTTAAGAACAGTGCTTCATAACGGTTACCAAAGGTCTTGTTAGTAACGGTGAAATATCCGGTAATATCAGACGAAATTTACGACAAACTTAAACAATAATTTCGACACTTTCTTTCCAATTTTTCGAAAGGTAAAAAAAAAGAAAAAAAAACTTCCCCAACTTCGTTTTCCATCTTTTCGTGGTGTTCGGGTAGGGCAACAACGCTAACGTATTCAGACACTCCTCCCCCTCTATGCTCTACCCTGAACTCCTTAAAACGGATTCGAATCTCACAGAGTCCGCAAAACCTTCATCAATTCTGCATTAGCGCTTCTTGCCAAGACTTTGAATTATAAATAATAAGAGTGCTTACCTGCCAATCTTCAGTTCATGACGACACAATATCAAATTACATCATCGATGTGTTAGCAACATAAATCCATGCAAATCACATCAAATATTCATCGAGAGTGAACTTGGCATGTGGTTCCCAACTGGTGGCTCTGGTAACATGAACGGTACCCGGGAAGTGGTTAAATGGTATTAGATTTCTACATGTAAGGGAAACGGGAATATAAAATGCTGACATTGAGAAATGCCGGACAATATCTATACACACAGTTCTTTACGTTAAGCCATGATCTGAATATGCAATTCAACTGGAGGCAATCTTACAATGTTACGCGGGTGTCTCAGACGTTTAGGTGGTGCATAAAGTAGGTGAAAACGGGACAATTGGTAAGCCACTCAAGAGATGTGTTGGGGACCACTATACAAGGATACATAATTCACATGATTAATGAAACATTCTTTAACCTATTTCAGCTCGACTGAAATCTGAATTCCACTCACCTTTCTTGACTTCATTCCAATATGACACATGTCAGTTCTACCAAAAAAAAAAAGTCCTTGACCCAAGTTCACTCTCTTTAACTACTCAATCGTCTGCTGTTCAAGGTCTAATTACCATAAACAAATTATAATTTGGGCCGCCCGGAGGAGGTGGTTGTGGGGGGTGGGGGGATATGGACCAACTTATGCCATGATGTCAACTTCTAGGTCCACAAACGGAGAGTGTGACGGACAGATAGATAGATAGATAGATAGATAGATAGAAATATAGATAGAAATATACATAGATAGGTTAACACATAGAAAGATAAATGTGTCAGAAGTGAAGGGTACAAGAAGGGTTAGACCAAACTGGAGTGGGAGGGATGGATTGTGGAAAAGATCTTAAGTTCTCAAGACTTTAACATGCAGGAGGATGAAAGACGTGCACGGGATAGAGTAAAACTGGAGAGATGAGGGACACGAGACGACGTGCTGTCGTCAATGGACTGAACCAGGATATATGACGCAACCACGACCGGAGAGGTCTGTGGGGCCAGAACGTGCATTGGGTGGGAGACTGTAGTCAACAAATAAAAATGGATGTAAACGAGTGATTAGGGCGCTACCTCGCAAACGCGGGAAACCGTGACAAAAATATGAATGAAACAAAAAAATCCTTGAAGCGTCTGGCCAGACTCCGGGCGACCCTCTCAACGTTAACTCCAGTACTCACCAGCCACTGCAGGTCCCCTTGTGGTCCCCCTGGTATGGCAACGTGGTCTTGGTAAATCTGTGGGGGACACTTCACATTAACAACCACGTCAATCACGGTTCTAACTTCACTACTACTACATCAATCACGGTTCTATCATCACTACAATCACGGTTCTATCTTCACTACTACTACGTCAATCACGGTTCTATCATCATTACAATCACGGTTCTATCTTCACTACTACTACGTCAATCACGGTTCTATCATCACTACAATCACGGTTCTGTCATCACTACTACTACGTCAATCATGGTTCATATCCTCACGACTACATCAATCACGGTTCTATCATATCTACTACGTCAATCATGGTTCATAATCTCACTAGCACATCAATCACGGTTCTATTTTCGCTGAATGCGACATCTCGCCTATTTTTCAAGCACCAATCACTTTCGAGTTCTGACCTAAAGCAAGGTGTCACCTAATTTTCAAGCAGGCAGTCACATCAATGTATGTAAGGTAAGTACTTTCCATGTTTAATATAAACATTATAAAAGGTTTATACACTCTAAACAGTAATAACAGTCGACATAACCACAAGCATTGAAAGCACACGTGAAGCAAGAATATCTAGAAGATGAAGAATAGGACACCTAGAACATCATAAACTTATCTTGAACATTACGTGACACATCAAGAGCATCATCTACGACATGTCTAGAAAAAGTTCAAACATCAAAAACTGCTTAAACGTCATAGAAATCGACTAAGATACCTTGGTAAACAAACTCAGCTTTCTAGATCATCTCAGTTATCTAGAACTTTACATAACATATTCACATAATCAACAATATCTAGAACAAATCCCCACATATCTAGAACATCACATAACACATACATATATCTACATCACCTAAAATATCTCGAACAAACCCTCAGATATCTCTAACTTGACATGTTATATCTCCACCATTACCTAAACTACCTAGAACAAACATATGGACATCTAGAACGGTCTACAACATTTTGAAGACCATCTCAGGTATCTACAACATCATCTACAATAACCAGAACAAGTAGACCGCACACCTGCCGTATATATTGGGTCATATACGTATGGCACTGTCCTGTGTCTCATGTGTCCTCTGTAGGATCAAGACAGCAGGGGAGAGCTTCCGGCTAGATAATAGAGATAGATGAATATATCCATAATCTATCGGCTAAAGCTTGGGAAGATGACGGTATAGCTTCCTTGGGGAGAACACATAGATCTATATTCTGTCGAGTGAGGCCTGGGAAGAAAATGGTATAGCTTCCCCTGGGGAGAAAAGGTGGAAGGGGAGGGAGGATACTCCCATATGTTAGCTCCCCAGGGCTCAGGAACTGGATTACTTATAAAAGTACGAAGTAGGGAGGAGACTGGGAGGAGGGAGGCTAGGGAGGCTAAGAAGAAGGGGTGGGGGTGAAGGAGAGGAATTAAAGAGGTGTGGGTGGGAGAGGAAAGGTTCCGGGAGTTGTTGAGGAAGTAGCACTGGGTGAGGGAATGTATCTACACTCACAAACACCCATAGTCTGAGTGTAAGCGTACTTACAAACACCCATGGTCTGAGTGTAAGTGCACCTACACTTACAAACACCCATGGTGTGAGTGTAAGCGTACTTACACTTACAAACACCCATGGTGTGAGTGTAAGTGTACCTACACTTACAAACACCCATAGTCTGGGTGTAAGTGTACTTACACTTACAAACCACCATGGTCGGAGTTCAAGCTTACAATCAGCGTAGGTCTGTTGTGTCAGACGTACGTGACGTAAGGCCTTGCTAGGATGCACGTCTCCCATCTCCTTGCTTTATGCTCTCTCTCTCTCTCCCCCTTCCCTCCACTCCCTTTATACTACGTCCCTCCCTCCCTCCCTCCCGTCTTCAGACCCTCAATCTCACTCCCCCCCCCCCTCCCACATCCTCCCAACACAACAGCTGCTTCTAACCTCCCATCCCTCCCTCCCCCATCCCTCGCTTCGTGGGCTCGCCAGATGGTTCCGTCTGATACAGGAAGCAACAGCTGGCTCCTTATATGATTTAAACCACGCTCACCACCTGACGTTATGACTGATATACATATACATACATATATATATATATATATATATATATATATATATATATATATATATATATATATATATATATATATATATATATATACATACTCTGCGGAGTCTGACTGAACGTAAAAGAGAGAGGTGGACAATCTAATGCGACATAAGGAAGACAAAACTGAGGAAAGAATAAACGAAAGGAAAATTGGAGTACACGAGATACTGCAAGACCAGGAGGAGGAGGAGGAGGAGAGGCGAAGCATTAAGGTACTGTGGATCAGGTAAGGATATACAGAGGAAGGAAGTACATAATGAAAGAATGAAAGAAGAAGGAAGTGAAGACAGAGGGTCGAGAGAGTAGGATAGCAAACCTGGCTTCATTTTCAGATACAGACGAAGGAAGTACATAACGAAAGATTGAAAGAAGAAGGAAGTGAAGACAGAGAGTCGAGAGAGGAGGAGGAGAGCAAACCTGGCTTTAAGACTCCCACATCTGAACCTCCCTACAGCAGCTGGGCAACTCCTACAACCACACCTTCCTTCAGCCACATAAGAGATCTCTACGACGCTCCTTCCACCGGGAGGGGATGATCCTCCACATGACCACAGTGGTGCACACACACAAACACACACACACACACACACACACACACACAGGGTATAGTGAGGACGGGCCGCTCAACGAGAAGATGAAGGGAAATGGGAAAGGCTTCCTCCCCCCCCCACAAGCACGTGAAAGGATTCTGGTTCCTGGCGTTCCTAGGATTCAATAAGCCTCCTTCTCCTCGCTCCTCGTGGGGGATCCTAATCCCCTGGATCACCCTCCTCACCCCTAATGAAGAAGCTCCCTCGCCTCTGAAGGATCAACGCCCACGCCCTCGACCACAACTCTCTCACTTTTTTTTCCTTGGATCTCAATAATCCTTTTGGACTATTACGGTAAATTACTTCATCTATTTTAAGTAGCAACGCGTAAAAGTATCTAAGTAGTGCTCTCTCAGGCGAAGGCAGCCTACTACAACGTCTTTTGAGGTGATACTTATATCTACTTTTCTGCTACAGAGCCAAGATAAGGAAAGATAAGGATACATAACTGGACGTCAAAACACCAGATAAACTTGTAACATCAAAGCTGGTATTATGATGTCAGAAACGTCAGTATTATGATGTCAGAAACGTCAGTATTATGATGTCAGAAACGTCAGTATTATGATGTCAGAAACGTCAGCATCATGATGTCAGAAACGTCAGTATTATGATGTCAGAAACGTCAGTATTATGATGTCAGAAACGTCAGTATTATGATGTCAGAAACGTCAGTATTATGATGTCAGAAACGTCAGTATTATGATGTCAGAAACGTCAGTATTATGATGTCAGAAACGTCAGTATTATGATGTCAGAAACGTCAGTATTATGATGTCAGAAACGTCAGTATTATGATGTCAGAAACGTCAGTATTATGATGTCAGAAACGTCACAATGTAGCCTATATCACACGATGACCTCCCGCGAGTGTATACTTTTCTGAACTTCTAAATTACCCAACCTTTGATCTGACAACCAAGAAAAGACATGGTTGGCTCCATTCCTGGTAAAGGGCCCGGGTCTGGCTCACGTCGAGCTCAGTGAGACACGATGTATTTGAACAGAGAGTCACGCAAGTTAGGCAAACACACAGGCGCGCCACGTCCACCACTACGGAAAAGACGACGTGTAAGATGGAGGGATAAATACAGTCTGACATGACAGGCAAATCATGACGCGATGTGTGTATGACAGGCAATGACACAACCACCCTAGAGACTTGAGGGAACTACACAATAAAACCAAAATGCCGTAGAATCTCTCCCATTCTGTGTCTTTGAGAACCAAAATGCCACAAACCATAAAGAAAAAAATATACAGTCTTCACGGGAGAGAGAGAGAGAGAGAGAGAGAGAGAGAGAGAGAGAGAGAGAGAGAGAGAGAGAGAGAGAGAGAGACGGAGGAGAACTGTGGCTGGGAACCCAGACTCACTTTGAGGATTTAAACAGAAGAAGACTCGGTATTCGAACCCGTGCCACTTCGGTCTAGGAATGGCATCCCTAACCCAATATTCGACAGCGTCGTCCACTTCCTACACTGGGCTAGTTCGTGGACCAGTTTACCTCAGTAATACTACACTATGCTGTGGTATACTGCTAGGCAGCGCCTAGGTAAACAATCATAAGCCTAAGTATACTTTAAGGTTCTCTTTTCATTTCGGTCATCCACCATTGTGTGTGTGTGTGAGTGTGTGTGTGTGTTGCCAGCGAGAACATTAAATATGTTCTGTGAATTAATTATTTGGACAGTGGAGGAGGGACTGGCAACTGAGTGGAGGAACCCACTGGTGAAAATTAATCATTTGTCACCCCTGGGGAGAGTGGAGAAGGGCATTAGCCCGCCAACCACTTCTACTCAAAACATTATTACAATATTTCCTCCCCATCATTATGGTTCATCATTATCTCCCCATTTCCTTCATTCATTCTCCCTTTCCTTCTTCAATTAGGCTTAACCTTGACTTCGTGACACGACGTGCCGGCAGCCACAAAGTCGTTAATCAATATGTCTGGTAATGACGACTTGGGCATAAGTACAGATGACCCAAATTCGCATGACAGTTTACTCAACGTATGACGTCAGCGAGGGTTCCTGCAAGTCTCCGCTAGAGGGCCAAAGGTGGACTAATTTCTCAGCGTATTTTAGGCCGACTTGTATATTATTATTTACAAATCATTCATACGTACGTAGACATGTACACAATCTTCAATATTTCAACAACGATCTTACACGATGTAAAAAATCTTGATCAATATCTACACCACAATTCTACAGGACATGTACAGATCTCTCTCTCTCTCTCTCTCTCTCTCTCTCTCTCTCTCTCTCTCTCTCTCTCTCTCTCTCGTATCTACAACATCAACGACCTTTATAAAAAAAAACTCGTGGAACACCTCTGACCTTCGTTCTACTGTGTCTACAAAAAAAAGTATTACTTCTGTAGCTCTCGTATGACCTTCCACCTTCTCCCAGTTGTGTCTACATAATAACCGACCTCTGTAGATCTCCTGTGACCTTTCACCTTCCTCCTCGTAGTACCTACAGAAGCGACCTCTGTAGATTTCGTAAGACCTTTCGCCTTCACGCCATCTAATCTGATTGGTTCTCCGTAGCGTTATGATCGGATTGGTTCTCTGCAGCGCCCGTTCGTCTGTTGGACTTCTAATCCATCTACAGTGTCTACAACGGTTGTTTCGCAGTCTCCATCTGTGCCTACATCACACACGAAGGTGGATCTTCGTCTCTACAATGACCCCATACTCTTCTTTTTTTCCCTCACATAACTACCCCGACTACGACAGTTTTCAAGAACCATTCATCTACGGAATGGCCTCCTCACCCATTACCTTTCCTCCTACCATCTCGTACAGCGACAATATGCGGCATATATATACCCTCAGAAGAACTGACAGTTCCTGCGACACCACAGCTTGAAGACAACTCGCAAATACACACGAACACCACAGCCAGAAGACAACACGCAAATACACACGAACACCACAGCCAGAAGACAACACGCAAATACACACGAACACCACAGCCAGAAGACAACACGCAAATACACACGAACACCACAGCCAGAAGACAACACGCAAATACACACGAACACCACAGCTTACTGGGAAACACCCACCATCTGCAGTTCATCCCACGCCATCTGTGTAAGACAACCTCTTTCGTCGACCCTACACAGGTCCCTCTCGGCCAGGCTAACACCTCCTTCTCCCTCATACTCGATATCCCAACAATGGGTGGAGGAACCCTTAACACACCACGGCAGCCCGACCTAACACTCCCACACAACAGCCACCCAACCCCGACCTATTTTCCCCACCGAACGGCTCTCCCTCTCCCTCAGTACAGCCGCCACTACCCGGAGACCAATCCCAGGGGCAACGCCATTTACCGACCACATACGCCTACTACATCCTACGTTCGGTAATGCCCCTGACGACACCCCGCCAGTCGCTGAATACCAAGTGTGTGGTGTGGGGGAGAGAGAACTGCTCCAGTCTGCGCCCGGGTTGGTCCTCCAGCGGCCCCCGAAAACCATATTTACTACACAATATCTATCAACACTTTCCTGTAGCAGCTGTCGGGCACCGAGCGACGCATCTAAAGCCAGGTTTCCAGGGGCCCCCTGCGAGGCCCACTCCAGGAGCGGACTGCTGGAGCGGAAGATGCAATCACCATCGTTCCAGACTTTCCAGTCGCTCACAGGCCGCGTCCTCCTCGCTCTCCTATTTACATTAGACGCGATGCTAAACTCCCAGGGGAGGGAGGGGGGAGAGAGAGAGAGAGAGAGAGAGAGAGAGAGAGAGAGAGAGAGAGAGAGAGAGAGAGAGAGAGAGAGAGAGAGAGAGAGAGACTGGGGGTGTGGGGAGAGCAGGAGGAAGGGAGGGAGGCGATGGTTGGATGCGTCCTCGAGCTCCTTCAAGCCTAAGGGAGCTTAAAGGCTACGGCTGCCCCGGGAGCAAGTGGCAAATCTCAATGGTGTTCTCAGGTCGAAGATTTGTACGGGGATTACCTGGGGTGGGGGGAGGGTGAGGCCCGGATAATTATCCAGGGGTGGGGAGGATGAGGCCCGGATAATTATCCAGGGGTGGGGGGGTGAGGCCCGAATAATTATCCAGGGGTGGGGGGTGAGGCCCGGATAATTATCCAGGGGTGGGGAAGATGAGGCCCGGATAATTATCCAGGGGTGGGGGGTGAGGCGCGGATAATTATCCAGGGGTGGGGAGGATGAGGCTCGGATAATTATCTAGGGGTGGGGAGGAAGAGGCCCACATAATCATCGGGATAAACCACCAAAAAAAGGACCAATTCAAGCCATTACAAACCGTCAGAATGAACCAGTCTAAAACACGGCCAGCGAGCGGAACAAAACGTTTTCTTAACAAATCGGAAACCACCAGGACAGACCGTTTTCCTTCCGTTTTCCTTCAGTGGCTTTAGGCAAAGAACAAACAAACATAAACAAAAAGTGGAAATAAGTGATATAAGGGAAAATATTCGACAAAGTAAATCGATGAATATTGCCAAATATTCATCAGGAATTATATTCACATGGCAGAATATCGGGCAATGTATTCAAATACAACATCGGGAAATATATTCAAGTAGAAAAAATATCTAGAAACAAATTCATACAGAATATCGAGACATTTTCACATCGAAGAATATTGAGCAACGTATTCATTTAGAATATCGGGAAATAATATTCATATATTAGTTTTTTTTGAGGGGGGGGGGATTAGATTATATTCATATACATTTTCCCCAGATGTATATTATACCTCCTTTAATCTAAATGCATGAAGCTGTCGAAAGAACCTCCCTTCAAATGGTAACAGGTGTTCGAATCTCTCTCTCTCTCTCTCTCTCTCTCTCTCTCTCTCTCTCTCTCTCTCTCTCCCCACCATGTAAACACACACACGACAGGGCCCTAATGGAAGCCGGCGATGGGAATTCAAATCTCTCTCTCTCTCTCTCTCTCTCTCTCTCTCTCTCTCTCTCTCTCTCTCTCTCTCTCTCTCTCTCTCTCTCTCATAACCCCTTCCCACGCCGCCCAACGGTCCGGCCGATACATCCATTACCGCCCTCCCCCCCGTACGCCGCCCCTGGCGTCCAAAATCCTTCGTAATCTTTATCGTTATCGCTATCGCTAGTCGTCACACACACACACACACACACACAAGGTAATAAACGGAATAATTCTCACTAAAAACCGAACATTTTAAAACGATGTTTTTCTGAAAAAAAAAATGGTCATTTCACTAAGATACCCTCAACACCTCAGGATACGAATTATTTTGTTTTTCAAATAAATATAATTAACGTAATCATTCCAGTGGGCAGAAGCAGGGAGTCATTTCATCAGGCCTTATGTGACCTCGGTCACTAGACGGAGGTCACATCTCGAAGATAGTCTTACGTTTTCTTTTAATTTCATTGATGACCTGACCTCTGGGTCGAACTCTAAGGTCAGGTCGTATGCCAGGTCAGGCCATGGCCAGGCCAACCTATCTAAGGGGTCGTACCGTTGTGCTCGAGAGTCGTGCAGTCGTGCCCCAAGGGTCGTACCGTCGTGCCCCAAGCATCGTACCGTCGTACCCAAGGGTCGTACCGTCGTGCCCCAAGGATCGAACCGTCGTGCCCCAAGGATCGTACCGTCGTACCCAAAGGGTTGTACCGTCGTGCCCCAAGGATCGTACCGTCGTACCCAAAGGGTTGTACCGTCGTGCCCCAAGGATCGAACCGTCATGCCCCAAGGATCGTACCGTCGTACCCAAAGGGTCGTACCGTCGTGCTCAAGGTGGCACAACCAGACATATCCGTCGTAACAGTAACAAAAATAAGCCCCTGCCTTAATCCAATACGACATCCGTCCCTCTATAAAACTCCCCCCCCCCCCGCCCCCTAAACCAACCACTGAAAAGTCTCTAAATTAAGAACACTCCGGTGTGACTGGCTGGGAGAGAGCAGCGTAAACAGGTTAATGAGATTTTCCGTAAAGGGTGTGAAGCAATACTGTTTGGAGGCTGGCTGCCTGGCTGGCTGAGCTGGCCAGGAAAACATTATATGATGTTATAGCCAAGTCTCCAGGGAAACCATAACACAATATAACAATGAAAGAAAACTAAAACCATTTACAAATGGGAGAACATCTGATAACACTCCATCCAGATATGAAGCACAAACACGTGACCATCACAATAATAATAATAATAATAACAATAATGATAATAATAATAATAATAATGATAATCAATACTATCATTATCATTACACATCCCTAAAGCCCCATTTATGAGGATCCTGCAGTTTTGAGGCTGCACTCCACGCAGGAGCGGGGATAGGATGGCTCCTCCAGGGATAAGGTCCAATACGAGGCTGTGTGTGTGTGTGTGTGTGTGTGTGTGTACCATATGTAGGCATGTGTTCAGATGAGACAGTGTGTGTACACATGTGAGCAGTGTGCGTACACGTGTGAGCAGTGTGTGTACACATGTGAGCAGTGTGTGTACACATGTGAGCAGTGTGTGTACACATGTGAGCAGTGTGTGTACACGTGTGAGGAGTGTGTGTACACAAGTGAGCAGTGTGTGTACACGTGTGAGCAGTGTGTGTACACATGTGAGCAGTGTGTGTACACACGTGAGCAGTGTGTGTACACGTGTGAGGAGTGTGTGTACACAAGTGAGCAGTGTGTGTACACATGTGAGCAGTGTGTGTACACATGTGAGCAGCGTGTGTACACATGTGAGCAGTGTGTGTACACATGTGAGCAGTGTGTGTACACGTGTGAGCAGTGTGTGTACACGTGTGAGGAGTGTGTGTACACATGTGAGCAGTGTGTGTACACGTGTGAGGAGTGTGTGTACACATGTGAGCAGTGTGTGTACACATGTGAGCAGTGTGTGTACACATGTGAGCAGTGTGTGTACACGTGTGAGGAGTGTGTGTACACAAGTGAGCAGTGTGTGTACACGTGTGAGCAGTGTGTGTACACATGTGAGCAGTGTGCACAGAATCACAACCAAATATTCATCACAATTCAGTTTCTCTACGAAGGTTCATCACGCTGATATGCACAGGTTCAATCTTGATAAGGCGTATCAACACAAGATCTTTCCCTCCCGTTATCAATCTATTTACTGGATACTGCTCTCCACTACCGGATATTCCCCTGACACTGGATATTCCTCTCCTTCACTGGATATTCCCCTAACACTGGATATTCTCCTTTTCACTGGATATTCCTGTCCACTAGATATTCCCTGACAATGGATATTCCTCTCCTTCGCTGGATATTCCCCTGACACTGGACATTCCTCTCCTTCACTGGATATTCTCCTGACACTGGATATTCCTCTCCTCCATTGGATATTCCCCTGACACTGGCTATTCCTCTCTGATACTGGATATTCCTCTCGGTTCGTAAATATTCTGGGACACACACGGGATAGCGACATCTCACTTACCTGACGAGAGTGAGCCATAAATAATTAATAATCCAAATATTAACGATAGTGATAATCCCACGATGATTACCAGACGCTCCCTCCCAATCCATCTCCCAATCCGATTGGATGCGGCTTCTCCAGTCGGAATTCAAGGCCAATCCCTGCACACGTATTTGCGAACACACAATTGGCATATGGACGAACAGCAATAACCTTTTCCCGATATTTACAGTTATTTACTATTGATACGTTTCTTTTGTTTACGGATCCTCGCCCCAAATACAGACACGTATATATATATATATATATATATATATATATATATATATATATATATATATATATATATAATCACCAAGCCAACACCTATTTCTAAACTCAGTTCTAACACACAAGGTTTAAGCCTAGACAAAACAGTAAAGAGATTATAATGTAAAAACAACAATCGCATAATTTAAAATCTATTACACACTTATATTCTCATTGGACACATATCATTCTCGTGATCCATCGCTTAACATCTCCCGCTGACGAATGATTACGGTCGTATATCCTCTTAATCTTTAAGGATCATCGCAAATACATTATTTAATCAGTTACTACACTTCGCAAAGCTGTTTTAATCTTTTTTCCCCCCCGCTGCCTCATCATTTACTCCTTTCCTTCCCACAGTGAAAGCTACGTATAGCCACGAAGAACAACCCGTGAAGGCCATTTAAATCATCAAAATCATTACATGTCGTCGTTTTCCATCATGGATCATCATTACGGTCATATAGGTAACAGCTTCAAATATCTACTGTGTAAATACATAACATCTGGCAAACGTGTATATATATATTACATCATATTCAAGAGTCAGACCAATTATTCACTGGTGTTCACGTCTAGTACAAGTCCTTCCTTCGTCCTACAGAAGAGGTGTATAATTCATAAACACATCATCATCATCATAACTCTATACTCAACACACGTTTCTATCAAACGTTCACCACACTGAAACGTTCGCAGTTCTTCCTATTTCGGGGAGGTATCAGCACAGCTCC